>NC_087216.1:69836998-69854498 GCF_015104395.2 Macrobrachium nipponense | reverse complement strand
ATCGAAAGGGGGCTAGTGTGGTTAATGAACGTGTTATGGTAAATGTTAAACCTGTTGTTCCTGCAACTCGAGCCCAATCTAGAGAGGAAGTCAAAGATGGAGAAGCTGCTATACATTTGGAAAACTGCTTCCAAACCAAAACTCAACCTAAGACGAAGAAAGGTAAGTCCAAGCAGATAAAATTTTTTTTCGTTAAAGTCTATGGTTAATGTATCTGAAGACTTTGCTACAGATTCTAGTTGCATGTTTCCAGATAGGCAAACCCTAATTAGTGCTCAAAAGGAAGATAGCGAATTGAGGAGTATATATGAAGAAGCAGAGCAGCTAAAGGAACAGGAGGATTTAAGTGAAGAAAGTTATGTATTAAAGAATGGTGTGTCATATAGATTAATTCGTCCAGTGACCGCATCTCTTGATGAAGAGTGGAAGGTAAGGGAACAAATTGTAGTACCTAGTAAGTTTAGGCATTTTATTTTGCAGGAGGCCCATGAAAGTGTATGGGGTGGTCATTTAGGAATACGAAAAACACTGTCCCAAGTAAAAGATAATTTTTTTTGGCCTTCTGTAAAGAAAGACTTAGTCAGACATTGCAAGTCATGTCACCAGTGCCAAATGGTTGGAAAACCCAACCAGAAAATTACTAAAGCACCTTTAATTCCCATCCCAGCTGTTGAAGAACCATTCACGCAAATTGTTATTGACATTGTGGGTCCTTTACCCAAAACCAAAACAGGTTTTCAGTACATGTTAACTATAATGGACAGAACCACTAGATTTCCTGAGGTAATACCTGTTAGAGGCATTAGGAGTGGTATCGTTATTAAGCATCTCATGGACTTCTTTTCTCGTTATAGTTTGCCTCGAGAGATAAAGTCTGTTCAAGGTTCTAATTTCACTAGTAGGGAGTTCCAGGCTAAAATGAATGAACTTGGCATTAAACACAACTTGGCATCCTCATATCATCCCGAAAGTCAGCGAATACTTGAAAGATTTCACTCCACTCTGAAGAATGCTTTGACTAAGTATTGTTTAGACCATGTTGAAGAATGGGATAAAGACTTGCCTTTATTGCTTTTTGCTTTAAGATCAGCCCCTAGTGAATCTTTGGGTTTTTCTCCTTTTCAGATGGTCTATGGACACAATGTGAGAGGACCTCTTGATTTATTAAGGGAACATTGGGAAGGGAGTAGTGGTAAAGTAAATTCTCTTGATTATATTTTGTCTTTCAAAGAGAAGTTAAGGAGCATTTGGCAGTGGGCCCAAAATAATCTCTCGATGTCGCAGGCTAAAATGAAAACTCATTATGATAGTGTCTCAAGTTAGAAATTTTGAAGCAGGAGAACAAGTACTAGTGTTACTTCCTATTCCAGGTCAGTTCAGGGCTCAGTTTGTAGGTCCAGCAGTGGTTATGAAGAAATTGAATAATGTTGATTATTTGGTGGAAATTCCAGGGAGGAGGAAAAAGTATCATTTTTGTCATATTAACATCATGAAGAAGTATTTTTCCAGACCTAACACTGTTAAATCTGTTTCAGCTGTTGTACCTAAAGAAGGTAATGGACAAGAAGTGGAAAGCAAAGATTATGGATGGAATGGCGAAAACTCTAAAATTTTGTGTAACCCAGATAGTTTGCTTAAACATCTGAATGCTCAGGAAGCTACTGATATTAAGGATTTATTCAGAGAACATCCGTCAATATTTAAGGACACTCCCGGTCTTGTGCGTAGTTTGCAACATGACATGGTACTAAAGCTAAATGCCCAGCCAATTAGACAAGCCCCTTACAGGTTAAATCCACAGAAAGCTGAAGCTGTGAGAAAGGAAGTCAGTTATATGTTGGAGAATGACTTGATAACACCAAGTAGCAGTCCTTGGAAAATGAACAAGACAGGTTGTGTTTTGACTACAGAAAAGTAAACGACTTAACAGTTGCTGACAATTTCCCTCTGCCTCGCATAGAAGATTGCATAGATAAGATTGGTAATGCCAAGTATATTAGTAAATTAGACCTTTTAAAAGGTTACTGGCAAGTTCCTCTGACTGAAAATGCACGGGAAATATCAGCATTTATAACACCTAAAGGTTTATTCGAATGTAAAGTCATGCCTTTTGGCATGCGTAACGCAGCCAGTACCTTCCAGATAATGATGTGGATGATCACGAATGGATTGAAGGGTTGTGTAGTTTATCTGGACGATAGAATTATTTTCAGTGACAACTATAAAGACCATGTCGATAGAATCAGGGCCTTATTTCGCGCAATTGCTGACGCTGGTTTAGTGGTAAACCTTTCTAAATGCGAATTTGGAAAGGCTGAAGTTATCTACCTAGGACATCATGTCGGGCAAGGTAAAGTATTACCCAAGGAAAAGAACATTGAAGCTGTACTAGCTTTTCCCACTCCAAAAACTCGGAAAAATGTAAGGCAATTTGTTGGTCTCGCTGGTTACTATCGCAGGTTTGTCCCCAGTTTTTCTGAAATAGTAACTCCTTTAACTAATCTTTTAAGAGAGAAATCTAGATTCTTGTGGGATGATACATGTCAACGAGCCTTTGATAAATTAAAGGGAATTTTTAGCACCTACCCTATCTTGAAATCACCTGACTTTCAGAAGGGATTCAAGTTAATGGTGGATGCCAGCGATCTTGGAGTAGGGGCAGTGCTGTTGCAAGACGATAGTGAAGGTATTGAACATCCTGTTTCATATATTTCCAGGAAACTTAATGACCATCAAAAGAAATATAGCACAATCGAAAAGGAAGCCTTAGCTTTAGTTTTAGCTTTACAACATTTTGAAATCTATGTAACTGCCAGCATTGATCCAATTGTTGTGTATTCAGATCACAATCCTTTAACATTTGTGAATAAATTTAGGAACAAAAACAGAAGGCTTACTAATTGGAGTCTTATGCTTCAGGAATATAATTTGACTGTAAAACATGTGAAAGAGAAGGACAATGTCGTCGCTGATGCCCTCTCTAGAAATCTGTGATGTCTTTTCCACTTGGATTTTTGTTTTGTTTTCGTCTTTATTTTCTTTTTCTTCCTGCAGTGTCTTTGGTGCAACATCTCATTCTTTCATTGTTCGATATCGTTGGTTTTATTTGTTCGTGGAAGTGATAATTTACTGGTCTTGAGGTTATTTAACGTTAACGTAAGTTTTTTTTCAGTATATGTTGAGATATAAAATTAGATGGAACTCGTTTATGAGTTGTAAAAAAAATTATATATTTTTTACCTATTAGGTTGGGGGTATCTCGCCCGAAAGTATTTTCGTTCGTTCATTTATATATTTATCTATTTATTTATTTTTTGCCCATGCAGTCTTATGTTTGCTGCTTGTTAGTAACTGCGTGATGTTTGCTTGTTATTTGTTTTGCAGTCGTTAAGGAGGATAGTTCTAATCCAATAATTTCTTCCTTTACATGATGACGTGGAGGCAGAGAGACTTTCTTTCGGGAACAGCCCAAGTTTGCCGTCAGTGATCCTCTAAACGCTAGAGAGGTTGGGATTGCCTCTAAGAGGTATTTATCTGCTGAGAGCAGCGGATTCGCCTCGGATCGCTGCAATGGTGTGTAGCTGTTAGCGCCCTTTATTCGACATCAACGCCTGCTTTTGAGTCTTCAGCACCTGATACCACTTTCACGCCCGTTTGATCGTTCTTCCGTTGCTGATGCATGGATGTTTTTCTTCGAGGAGCAGCTGTGATAGTGTTTTTTTCAAGTTCTCGATACCAATCTTGGTCCTTATCTGGAGGATTACAACACCTGTCAATCTGCGACGGACACATTACGAACACGGGAGAGGATATCATCCTTGGACAGCCTCTAAAGGAACTTCAGATTTATCACCTGGTCCTCATATTTATTACTGCAACTGCAGCGCCGTTGATGATACTTTACGAGGAGTTAAGTATTGGTATTAGTAACTGTCCTCCATTTTTAGAGCTGCAATTAACAGCACTTCGTTACAACAGAGCATCAAGTTTACGCTGCAGTGACCTGAAACTTACCTCGGTCCAAATATTATTTAATGTTTTTTTTCTTCTTTTGTAAATAAATATTTATATATCCATTTTCATATCATACTCCCTCGTTGTCCTTTGCCATCATTGTTTACAAACTATAACTCGTAGTTAAAGGTACTTCAGGTTGTGCAAAATACTATTGTTTCTTTTATGTAACGGCTTTACGCAAATTATAAAGAACCTGCTTTATGTTAATGTTATTAAGTCGTGACATATATATATATATATATACTATATATATATATATATATATATATATATATACTATATATATATATATATATATATATACTATATATATATATACTATATATATATATATTATATATATATATATATATATATATATATATAGTATATACTATATATATATATATATATATATATATATATATATATATATATATATATATATATATATATATATATATATATATATATATATATATATATATATATATATATATATATATATATATATATGAACTAATAACACGATATATATTGATATAGCTTTTGGTCAGTGTAAAACCCTTTGATATTCCAAATTTGACTAGTTGACTAAAGAACCTATTATATATTCTCCTCCTTCTTCACCGTTCCTTCCTTATTCCCAATTTCATTTTTTTTTTACTTCTTAGGAGGCAGGTCTGATTTTTTTTCCCAAAAAATTTTCTCTTTTCCCATGGGCCTCGCTAAACAATATTAATTGGTTAAACTATACTGAGTCTGCTGTGAGTCAACACAAGCCCATAACGAAAGAGCAGCGAGCGATTTGATGTGGACCTCTGATCTGTTTGCCTAATATACACCCATGATTAGGACAAGGCGTTGGAGTGTGCTGGTTATGTCGATCTCTCACTGAACATCGCTTCGAAAAAGCATTTGTTAAGAAACATAACATCCCTATAAAAAAATTAAAAAAGATGCAATTTTAGACTGTTTGAGGCAGATTGTATGCGTATTAAGGATCTCCTATTCTTTCCATATATTCAGGAGCTATTATTCTTTGTATATCATTTCATTGTGTCATTTTAAAGCCCAAAATCATACCCGTTTTTGCAAACGTGATAGCCTCTCATTGATGTCCAGAAACTGGTTGGAAATCGAGGCACAAACAGGAGGTTTGCCGACTCGATGGAAGGATTTGGTCGACAGTTGCCTCGAACCTCCGGAAGGAAGGTGACCTCTAAAGTTTCAAGGAAAGCTTCCATTTCGCCCAATTTAGTCTGCAGGTGTTGAAGATACTCCTTTTTTTATTTTTTGTTTATAGTGTGAGGGATAACCACGTCTGCACGTGTACACATGTCCACGTATACAGACTCACATTATCTCTCCCCCCCCCCCCTACCCCCCTCTCTCTCTCTCTCTCTCTCTCTCTCTCTCTTTATACATATAATATATATATATATATATTATATATATATATATATATATATATATATATATATATATATATATATAATGTATATTATATATATATATATTATATATATATAATATATTATATATATATTATATATATATATATATATATATATATATATATATATATATATATATGTGTGTGTGTGTGTGTGTGTGTGTGTGTGTGTGTGTGTGTGTGTGTGTGTGTGTACACATGCTAGATGACCAACTGGGTGCTGCATTGGAAAACTGAATGACAGCCTAGGTGTAGGGGGAGGGAAAAGGTAGTGGGGATGGGAGGGGGAGGGTGTAGGAGAGGTGTAGGAGAGGGAGGGAGGAGTGGTTTGTGTTGACGTCCGACTGACATCTGCTTTTTTCGTGGGAACGTTCATCCTTTGAAATCTGTGGGTAACCTGACAGTAATTACTGTTCTGTTTGTCCATTTTACCCAGGTATTACTGCGCTCTCTGTTCCCTTTAACCAGGAATTACTGCTCTTTCTGTCCCTTTTATCTAGGTATTACTATTGTGACCGAAAAGCATTGATGATAATATATTTCTATGGTCTGGAGTACTTGAAATGAGGTATGATAAACCCATAGAGATTATTTACCACATAAATGATAAAGTGAAAAGATGCAGAATAGGTGTGAAACCTTCCCTATTCTCTAAATTGGGTCAACTGATGGCCAGATGCCAAATTTCTTCTGGAACAGTCAAGCGGTACGCATTTCTATAGTGCACAAACATACAAATACATATAACCATTAAATTTTATATATATGCAGGGTACGACAGTCCACCTTTCGATTCCCTTACAAATCGAATCTGATAAAGCACGTTGAGATGCCTCAACAACCATTTGTGTATCTGAAAGATACTCGACTGTGTTAACTTAGTTTAATGTATTTGCTGTATGCTTCCTTTCCACTTCTCTTTATTCAAATGTTGTATACTTTTGCTGTTTTTCCACTTCCACATTCCCAAACAATCAGTAAAGAAGATACTTCCTATTTGGCAATGTTTAAACTATCGAACATTGCAAAAATACAATTGTCATTGTATACATTTCCCTTCTGTATTCGCTCTCCAGTCACTCACTACCCGCTATGAACAACGAAGTCAGTCACAGGCAAAAGAAACGTCTTTTATGGCAGACCACACCATCGAAATAATGATGGAGATTCAATCCTCGAACTTCACTTTTTTTCGCCTCTTCAATGTGCTGCTGCAGAGTCATCCGACCCTTTTGACTCACTCACCTATTTATATGCAAATGAAAGGGAGGCATTTTGTTCCCCGTGTTTAGCAATCCATTATAGAAACATGAGGTTCTCGTGAGGAGGCAGACTCCGGAAGCTGGGCTCCTCTTTCTTAAAGCAACATCAACCGATTTAAATTTTCGGTTTTTAGGAAACCTAAAAATGTATGTTCTTACATTCACTTTTACTCCAATCACCATTTGAAAGTTAAACTCTCTGTATTCTCTTCCATGTTTTTAAGAGCTTTAAGAATTTGTTGTCCTGAATTTTTAGAAGACTAGATTACCAAGATTTATGATATTGCTTTTAAATTGAAGTATCCGGCATTTTTAGTTGATGTTGCTTTAAGAAAGACTAAGAAAACATTTTATGCAGTGGACCATGTACAGGCTTTCGACCCTAGTAATTTGCTTGTTTTACCTTTTGACAACACGTTTCTTTCTTTGCCAAAAATGTTTAAAGTTTTTAATGTTAACGTTGTTTTTAGTAACACTAAGTCTGTAAGAACAATTTTAATAAGGAACTCTCCAAATTTACAAAACGGTTGCATTTGACGAAAAATTCCATGCAGAGATTGTGATAAAAAATATATTGGTCAAAGTGGCAAACTACTGGCATCAAGATTAAATCAACATAAATATTGTGTACGTGTAGGAAGTACATCGAGTGCTCTCTTTTTACATATGAATAATTTTAATCACGCAATTAATTGGAACAATTCAAAGGAAATTTTATTTTGTAGAGACATTATTAAAAGAAATATTATAGAATCTAGTATAATAAAATATAAGTCATGTAGTGTTTTTAATATTAGCAAGGGACAATATAAACTAGATAACTGGCTTACGAAATGTATTGTTGACAAACTTCGTAGCTATGTAATTGACTGCTTAGTAGTTCCATTTCCAATTTGGTTGTTTGTCCTTTAAGTGTAATTCTAGGCTGTGGACCATTTGCTTCTTGACTAGGCTGTTTGATTGTTCTGTATTTTACTTTTTGTTTTTATGTTTTACCTTTGATATTTCGAAGCTATTTTTTCATCTTTTCTTTTATATTTGTACCCTGATGAGGTGTGTCTAGAATACACGAAAGCGCTAGGTACTGCTGTTTTTTCATTTTTCCTGCTGGCTCTTGATATATATGTATATATAAATTACTATATAATATTAATATATATATATGTGTGTGTGTGTGTGTGTGTGTGTGTGTTTATGTGAATTTTATCATATCATAATTCGCTCAACCTCGGAAATGATTTATTTACATATATGTTAACAGAAGGGGGATTTTTTGTTGAATATATAAGTCCGGGTTTTGGGCTATGGGGATATGAAAAATATATTTTCGAGGTAGGTCGATTTGGGTATTAAAGGACATTTGTAGCTTAATCAATTCCGCATACAATTTACAAAACTAGACTTTCATTTAGCACATTCTACCTGTCACTGGGATGTCGGTCGATCACTGTCACAGTCCTCCACCAAAAAGGAATAATTATTCCGGTAATGAGTTCTCAAGAAGAGGAGACATTTCTCAAGCAGAAACAGTAGAATCCAAAGCCTGTTTCAACTCCTGTTTCTAGTTTCATTTTGGATTCAGTTCAACATCCTGCAAAATTATTATGATTGTTATTATTCAAAGAAAATTCATAATCACTCGAGTCAATAAAATGGGAAAGTAAATCCACTGTAGTATGCCTGATTGATTCTGTTATTTTTGAAATATATTTTAACTAACAAAATCAAACAGACATACTACTGTGGATTTGCTTTCCCATTGTTGTTGTTATTATTATTACCATTATTATTCACAAGATGAACCCCACCAAAGGAGCCATTGGCTTGGTAATAAAGCTTCCAAACAATGTCGGTTTCAACCTCTCACTACGGCTGTTACCTGGTCATGCTACAGAACCAAGGATTTTTATTCTCCCTGGGGCAGGGAGGCGCAAAAAAAAAAAAAAAAAAAAAAACGCTAACTGCCGAAACCTAAAATTTGACATAATGTTTTATCAGGTATACAATATTTTCTTTATCATCCTTGGCGTCTCTTTGATGCAACTTTGAGAATATTCCGCAAATATTCCAAGTGTATATTCATATATAATATATATATATATATATATATATATATATATAGTATATAATTATATATATATATATATATATATATATATATATATATATATATATATATATATATATATATATATATATATATATATATATATATATATATATATATATATAGCTATTTATTATATATATATATATATATATAGTTATATATATATATATATATATATATATATATATATATATATATATATATATATTTTATTGATACATACACATATGCGTATGTATGTATATGCATATGGATTATATATTTGACATATTTAAAGGATTTTCTCTAATATACAGTTGCATCAAAGAGACGCCGAGGAAGACAGAAAAATTGAGGTATTAAGAATAAACAGGGAACTCACAATCAAAGGGAATTCTGTTTCCAGAAATGGAAACAATTCCATATAGTTTTTCTTTTGGAGGAAGTTCAAAACGAGTCATTATATTTTCCTGTCTTTTTAAGCTTTTATTTTGATTTTATTTTATTGCCAGATGAAAGAAAAACGTAATTGCCTTCTTGATCAGGAAGTGCTCTTTCAAAAAAACCGGATCAATTTTCCTGAGTGATTTTACAGTTAGATGTTTTTTATAAAATATTTTTTGCCGGTTTTCGAGTAACCATTTTGTTTTACATGAATTATGTTAGTAATTTCATTTCATGTCTGTACATCATATCGCAATACTAGCTTGTAGCTTTGAATATACTGATATATTTTTTATTGTTGAAAGGCCGTTCAAATACACTTGCATTGTGTATACCTTTTGACAAATCTCGTTGTTATATATATATATATATATATATATATATATAATATATATATATATATATATATATATATATATATATATATATATAACTATAATATATATATGTGTGTGTGTGTGTGTCATTGTCATTTACAGAAATTTTGAAAATTGTCTCCATATGCTTATATCATTTTAATATATTGCACAGGTATGTATATATATAATATACATACATGTGTATAGATGTGTGTGAGTGACAAAAGAATTATCAAAAGCCAGGCAATATAGTTTTAGACGAACGGGGTTCAGACAAGAAAAAATATATTATCCATAATTTATCAACTGTTAATGTTCGTATTCCTACATGACGTATAAACATAAAATTAAACCGGCTACATAATTCATCCCCTGGACGGTTTTGTTAAAAGCGAAAGGTTTCCCAAAAGCAGACAAAATTATTCTATAAAACATGGCCGACTGTAAACTCGGACAGAAAAAATAATACGGTTCCTTTGAAGGCTCAGTTTTTGATAACGAAGGTAATTAAGTTTTTCTTTGATCCGGCGATAAAAAAAAGGACGCTTAAAAGAGTGGCATAATATAATGACTTGCTACAGAGGGAAAAACATAAATGGATTGTTTCCATTTCTAGAAACAGAATTCCTTCTGATTGTGAGTTCTGTCACTCCAGCGGTGCCCTGCGAAGGTTGCATATCGTGTGCAGTACCGTTCTGAATTATTTCAAGTACTTGCTTATCAATATCAAAACTCTCTCTCTCTCTCTCTCTCTCTCTCTCTCTCTCGTGTGCCCCAAGTTCTTTGTTCATATCTCCTACCATACTACAATTACTTGACAGTTTTTCGCTATTTTTACCGTTTTTCAGAATCTCTCTCTCTCTCTCTCTCTCTCTTTCTCTCTCTCTCTCTCACGTCATTGTTCTTTTGTTTACGCACGAACTGCAAAGTAAATAGAGTGAGTGGCCTTTAACTACTTAGTGACTTTTGCTGTCTTGCAGTCTGCTCTCTCAGAATAGTGACTGGTGGCAATTCCAGGCAGTGAAATACGTATACCAGTCAGGTGTTACAAGCAGATATCTTTCGTTCTATAGTACGCAAGAGACTCTGGGGAACCATAGGAGCATGGTTCTCAAAACCAAGGTTTGGATGACTATTAGTTCCTGAAGAAAAGAGGGAAATACTCATACCTCATCTAGAGTCTTATGCACGTCAACAAGAATGGCTCTTGAGAAATCGCTTGGTAGATATGAATTCTGGCTACATATAAAAACGATCGAGGCACAGAGGCCTCATTTAGGTACTGCAGTAACTGGACTTTCATTTTTTGTGGCAGATGCTATGTTCATTCCACTCATCCAATTATAGACCCGTTAAGTAGAACCGACAGATAATAGAGGACATGGAATGTCTGATGAGCGTAACTGGGACAGGCGTTTAATGGTACATTATCCCCATTTCAGTTATTTGACACATTATCCCCATTATAAAGATTTGAGACATTATCCCCATTTCAGTTATCTGACACATTATCCTCATACATTTATTTTACATATTATTCCCATTTCAGTTATTTGACACATTATCCCCATTTCAGACATTTATCCCCATTTCACTTATATGAGGCATAATGTTATCCTCATTTCACTTATTTGACACATTATGCCCATTTCATTTATTTTACCCATAATTCCCATTTCAACGATCCTGTTTCAATTTATAAAATGGGTGAAGGGAGAATGAAGAATGAAAAGGAGAAATAAAAAGGAAATACGAAGTTAAAGATTCAAATTGCATGATAAGTAGTTGCTGTTGTGAAAGTCACAGTAAATAATCAGAATATATACGCCTATCGCGGAAGAAGGACCTGGGTAGTTCACCACAGTAACCAAATGAACGTGCCAGCAGGAAGCGTTCATCAAATCGTTCATCAGAAACAGAACAGTTTCCATCGCTGTCATAAAGGCTCAAGCCACTCCTCGTAAAGGACGAAGAAATGTTTGGTTTTTGTTCCACTGATTCGTTATTCTATAATATCTTTATTATAGTTCTCAATGGTATTTTTATATGACCACCATAGTGACTACTTACCTTAAACAGAGGGAGAATATGGTAAAAAGTCTATTGGTGTTTTCATGTGTTTTCTTATTCTATTTTTTGTATCATCTCTTAGAGCAACAATTGTTCTTAATCTGAACTTGCAGGATGTCTTATCACAATTGGGAAAATAACTCTCCTTTTTTTCCTAGAAATCAGAATAATATGAGGTGCTGTAGCATATCACGTTACAAGTAAACAATCATGAGGGAAATCTGTAAAGAGTTGCCTAGAGTGTTATCTTATTATGACTGTATTGTATTTCTACAATCTGTTAAAGAAAGCGAAAAATAATGAAAGAACATTCGGTGATTTTTATCTTTAAATCATATTTTTTTTTTTAGAATCTTAAAAGAATTAAATATTATTCAAATAACCTTTCCTCTCCCCAGAGGCTTGTCTGTCACCTCCTCCTCCTCCTCCTCCTCCTCTCCTCCTCCTCCTCCTCCTCCTCCTCCTCCCACTTTCTTTTGTTTATTTATTCATCCTCTGGAAAATGTCATTAATATTCCTATTTATAGGTCGTTGTGCAAATAAAAACCATAAAGCAGTTCGGTATTGGTCTGAGCATTAATGGTAGATAGTAAGTATGTTTCATCAATTCTTTTGAGGGTGTCAGGATAAATTGTAGATGGCATAAAATACTTGGTTATATGTTAGGAATAAAATGCATTTAAGTAACTTAAGATAAGAAACTAACATTGAAAAAAGCATGTTATCGTTTACAAGCACAAAATGCACGCACAGAGTAACAAGTAATAGAGTTAAAAGAATGCTTGCGTGATAAAATGAAAAAGAAAAGTTCGATACCTGGGGTCACCATAATAAGGATAAAATATAAGATTCAGGAAGGAACGCTGAAGACTTTTATTTTAATAAAACTGAATATTAAAATACCCAAAGGTATTCCTCTATTAAGGTAAAGGTTGACGAAAATGTCAAGGTCCACGTTCACCTTTGCAGTTAAATGTTGAGACGCTTTTGTTTCAGTTTTTCTATTTGAGTCATTAAGCGTGAAATGAGGTCGTCGCTTCTAAATATTTCTGCTGCTGTTTCTACATGCACACGCTTGGTATTAAATGACGATGCTCGAAAAGAGGATCTCTCTCTCTCTCTCTCTCTCTCTCTCTCTCTCTCTCTCTCTATCGAAGGGAAAATTTCAAATTATAGCACGAATTTCAATTCCTCTGTATTATGTTAAATTCTCAAAGGTGCTTGATATCAGTATGTCATTATGAAATGATAAAGGCTATACATGCATACATATTTGATATATATGAGTGTATATATATATATATATATATATATATATATATATATATATATATATATATATATATATATTTACAAATAAATACATGCATAGTACATGTGTAGTAGGGGAGGAGAACATCTTGGAAAACTTGTCAGTTTCGCAAAAGCTTCGTGCTGAGATGTAAGCTATCTTCGCAAATTCATAAGTGTTTTCATAGTCGTGGTTTAGAATGAAAAATATGATTCCCTAAATACCTTTACTGTCTTAAAGTTATTATAAATTTCCCATTTATAAATGGGTAGTCTTAACCGAATCTTCATCTATAAAAACCCCTTAGTAAATTTCATGAGCCGCTAAAGTTGGACTTGGAAATCTCAAGTCCACAAATCACTTGGTCGCCCGCTCTGTGTCGCATTACCACACAGCTCTACTCTCTCTCTCTCTCTCTCTCTCTCTCTCTCTCTCTCTCTTGTGTTAGTGCATACATTCGCTGACCCCTGTTGTTAGCTCCTCTTCCTAGTTATTCCGTTTCGACCTGAGTGGTGTGTTTTCGGACACTGCCCTGGTTCATTGGTTACTGATCCCTCCAAAACACCACATCTGCCTCGGTTCCCACCTTTGGAGGCATGTCTCTGGGTACTCTCGTTGGGTATAGGACGTCCTTAGGGGTGTGGCACTGGTGGCACTCCATTTGGCAGAACAGAGAGGCATGGCTCCCGAAGGAGAAGCCCAAGTCCTTTCGGGTTTTGAGGTTCCCACGGACTGAGGATATTTCCTAGGTGCTCTCTCCGAACTATTTGAGTTTATTCGTTCCACTCCCAAAGGTCACCGGAGGTGTGAGACTATCATCAGTCTCGTCTAGTGTTAAGATGGCCATTTATCCTTGGTCTACATGTTGTAAACATTGGGGGATCCTTCGCTAGCATTTGGGGTTTGTCATTAAACTACTGTACACTCGACCCCTTTTCCTACGAGATACTCATGTTGGTGGTCTCGCATAAGGAAATCATTCTGTTTCGTTTATCACATCTCTGTTTCTTTCACGTCTGGGATTTTTCACGTAGGGCTGAAGTCGCCTTTTCCATATGAGGCACTCAACATAGATATTTACAGAGTTCGCTTTATTGCTTATTCTATGCTTGTCCCTATTCGTTTATTAGACTCGGTTTATAATTCCATTATACATGTATGTATGTGTGTTGTTTATATGTTTGTTTCCCTATCATTTAAAACAAGAACTATGAGGTGCATAGAAAAAGGCTTCAGCACACCAAAGGCAAACAGGCACAGCACAAAAGTTCTATTTCAAAAAATATGACAATTGAATTCCCAGATCGGCAAACCGTGAACAGAACACTATGAAAATGGCTGGTGTTTTGAATCCCCTTACGAGTCAAGTTTCAAACTACATTTTTTTTTTCCTTTTACATTTTTATATTCAGTTTATTTTTGCCTGTATCTTTTGTATATGTTTCTAGTGTGGAGAAATGTCAGGGAAAAATATTGACATTTTGGTTATTAAAAGTTAATGGGTTTGTTGGCAACTGAGGCACTTTTTTTATATAAATAGATACATACATACATATATATACGTGTATGTATATGTGTATATGTATATATATTATACTGTGTGTCTGTGCGTTTGCATGTGTGTGTGTGTGCATTTATACTGAGGCTGCATAACTTTTTTTTTTACCATAACAATATTTGTGTACCCATGATGCCAGAAATAACGGTAATACAAGATAGGGGTGGCATGGTAAGATATGTATACCGTTGAGAGAGAGAGAGAGAGAGAGAGAGAGAGAGAGAGAGAGAGAGAGAGAGAGAGAGAGTAAATTCACTTTGTCCATGGGAGTCTTGCATATTGGTGTTCCATTATTGTGTCGGGCATATCTTGATAATTCTTGTAGAATTATTTGACAGCGTTGCCTTCGGGAGAATTTGAATTGCTTCAGGGAATTTATTCCGGGAATTTTTTGTCGCGAATTTATGAAATTAGTCGAAACATTCTGCTGTGTGCGCTGTAGTTTTTGTGGTGCTTTCACTATTGCTAGCATATATATTATGCATAGATATTTTCCTGTTTCTGGCAAATAATTTACTCGGCGAAGAATTGCACTGAGAGAGAGAGAGAGAGAGAGAGAGAGAGAGAGAGAGAGAGAGAGAGAGAGAGAGAAAGGGTGTTACTTATATTTTTTTAACATTAAATTAGTTTCTACATGTAGACTTGAATGCTTATCACTAATCTGGTTTTTGTTGTAATTATAGATTATTGTATATATTTTTTCTAATATTGATTTTCTGGATGCAAAAAACTTCAAATTTCCATGGGCTTTTAGCTCATGAATTTTTAATATCAAATAAATTTAGCAGAACCAGTCATCATCACCACAGTACTACCTTCCAGGGTTTTGCAGTATCAGAGTAAATAATGTTTTCGGGTTTTAAATTGATCTTTGACCTTGAAAAGGTCAAGGTCACATCAGAGAAGAAAATGATCCCCATATACCGAGGTTTCGTCTGGTTATGTTTTCTCAGTTCTGCCCAATTCTCGCAAAGACAATAACCATTTTAATACCAATGAAATAAAAAACTAAAAATTAAAGCGTATATATATAAAACAATCTTGAAATTTTCAACTCGCATTTAAATACTGAAATGGTATTTAAAGGCAATTTTTTTCAATAAAGTTACATCCCGCAACGAAGCCATTACATTGATAGTAAATGACAAACTTTGTTTGTTGCCTTCCTGAATAATGGGGGGAAATCTTTTATTCCACATCCTGAGAAAATAAAGTTATTGAAAAGCAAATCACTCAAAAAATTCTTATTGGTTCAGCTTGTTAAAAGATTTTTTTTTTACCTCCATACGACATTTTTTTTTATAATCTGTTTAGTAATATTCTTTATATCGTTTACTAAAAGAAATGACCAAATCTTTGCACCATTCAACGTTCGCAAGTTGTAGTGTTATTACATTTGTTTCCATGAAATAACTTTTTTTGTTTTGTTTTTTATCGAGGGGTCAAACTCCTGCCGTCACCTGACCATCGTCCGAAAACAGGAAGAGAGTCTGTACAAGAATGACGTATGAGGTCATGACTTCATATAGAATGAGAGAAAGTTTCCCGAACAAATTGTTAATTATTTTTATTAATCACTGGGGTAGCAATGAGCGTACTATTGTAAATTACTTTCAAAACACATGATCACTTGATGCATTATTATTATTATTATTATTATTATTATTATTATTATTATTAGTATTATTATTTATGAAGTTAGTGACATTTTATCTGAAGCTGACTTGCAACACTGAAAAATCTTCACTTCATCAAACGCCTTTTTTGATGAATAAAAACTATAAAAGATAATGGAGAGCGATCTTACACTAAAAGTGAAGACGTTAGAGTAATGTTGACTCCACCGCATTCTAATTCTGGAGAGTGCAAGTGAGTGCCTCTAATGACATCGAGGAGCGAAGATGAACTTTATCTTCGACTTCCTTTTGGGACTTTGCAAACAGATTTCTAACATATCCCGGTCATGCCCCGTCGGTCGGCTAAGTGTGGTCTTATTGCTGAAATAAATAAATATATATATATATATATATATATATATTATATATATATATATATATATATATATATGTATATATATATATATATATATATATATATATATATATATATATATATATATATATATATATATAATATATATGGCAGTGTTGGCAAGTATTCACATTAACCGGATTATACCAGGAAAGAGCTGGATTAAAAGGCCTTGTTTCACATGAGTGGTGAGGGTTATTATGCGAGATCTCCTTTGTTATATATATGAGACGTCCCATACATTTTTAGTCATTTGTAAGCTTTACGACATTATCACTCGTGCACTTGCTTTTTTGAAACTTTTCTTAGGACAGTGTGGTAAAGAAGAAACCTATTTTAGTTAGCGCTTGTCAGTCAATCACAGCGCATGCCGGTTTGCTTGCCACTCACCCGACCCACCCCTAACACGCGCACACAAACACAAACACAACCGGCATTTTTGTTCTGGGCTCCCCTCTCAGAATGTCACTCTCTTGATCTCTGTTTATCTGAATCCTGCTTTATTTTTTTAATTTTTTTCTTTCAGCCGACTACCCACTTCTGAACATTCTCTCTCTCTCTCTCTCTCTCTCTCTCTCTCTCTCTCTCTCTCTCTCTCTCTCTCTCAGGGTTGCTGTTCTCTTCATCTATTTGAATTCTTTACTTCTCATTCGACAGAATAAACATATTTTATCTCTCTCTCTCTCTCTCTCTCTCTCTCTCTCTCTCTCTCTCTCTCTCTCTCTCTCTTTCATTTTTTCGTCTCTCTCTCTCTCTCTCTCTCTCTCTCTTCTCTCTCTCTCTCTCTCTCTCTAATGGTATCAGGAATCGGTTGCTAGTGTCCCTTCTCCTGGTAATTGCTTTAAAAGTACTTCGACAGAAGAGGGTTATGCAACTAATAGTTATATTGGATGTCATCTGGGGGACTGATGCCTAATGAGGGAGTCCTGCGTTCATTAGTTCGG
>NC_087216.1:69831532-69836498 GCF_015104395.2 Macrobrachium nipponense | reverse complement strand
CATGCGGGAACACTAACTACTCCTCTCCTCTTCGGGGATCAAAGCATTATATCCCCCATTTTTATATTGTGTGTTCGACAAAATTATTATAAATAAACCGACATCGTTTTCATCCCCGAGGGGCTGTTATAGTACTAAACGCGTTCCTCCCATTGAGCCTCCGCCATGGTTTAGTACAACATAGCACCTGGGAAATAGGTGACGAAACTATAAGAAAGCCAAAGTAGCACCACTGTTTTCTTGATCACAGCTTCTGCTATAGAGCATAAATACGTCGAATGGTCTCAATGATATAAGGATATTATAACACGAAAAAGCCGAAGCTTGTATCTAATAACCTAACGAAAAACCAAACAAAAAACCACGTGGCCTTTCTATAACTATTTCATCGCACCTGGGTAGGTAGATTTAAAAAGAGATCTGGCTGACAAATAATAAATGAAAATAAATAAAATCAAAGTGTTTTATTAACTTTTTATGTGTATAATTAGACGAGTCGGGTAATACTCGAAATATTATTTGTTTCTGATTTGTCTCCGGTTGTTGAAAGGTTGACAGCCATATTCTGTGCCCAGGGTGGAAAAGTGTCTTGCTGGGGCTTCCCTCTCTTGACTTTGTCCTGATTTTTCAGCATATTTATGATCGTGGGCACGTTTATACTGTTGGTGATTACAAGTTTTCAAAAAAATAAAAATCATTCTTTGTTTATACTATATTCTGCATTATTAAATTGGAGTAAAAGAATACTCTAAAATTATTCCGTGCTCGTTATTGAAAATTTCTCGGTAGTAAGGCAAAGTAAGGCCTTTTGGTTAATGGTTGTGTCGACGTCTCTGTCAGACGTTGCAGTGATGCAAAAAAGGACACTGGTTCGATTTTTGTCAGTCATTTAAAGAGTTTTTTTTCTTTTGCAGTAAGTAGGGCCGGACGCCATCAGTTCTTCAGTGTGAAGACATGTAAAGGTATTGATAGAATTTTTGTTTAGCAAAATGGAGTTGATCTAATTATGTTTTTCCTCGGAAACCAAATGGAAGGTGTCCAGTCTCCTCTCGGTGGGAAAGTATTTTTCAGGACGACGCCCCCAAAACAAACCGTAGAAAACTGATTCTGTTCCATTTGATTGAAAAGCGCTGTATCTTTTTCATATATGGACGCTAATCTGGTTTGAAGTTATATTTAACTTTCTTGTCAATAACGTGAGGCTACGACTGGAGATTGCTAGTTGCATGTAAATGACGTGTGTTAGCCCAGAGTAGGCCTATACCCCGCAAGACTTTTTATTTTGGTATTTTTATGCTTTTATCAATTTTACCCTTATTCTGGAGCTTCATTTAGAATATATAAAGGTAGGGTTTTTTTTTTTCCTGGGATATAAGTTAACGAATCATCCATGTCCCAATTGAAATGGATGTTTTAAAATGGTATGGACAAGGGAGACACTAGACTTATGCTTACTCATTCGACAAGAAAAAAAAATTTTTTTTATTGTAGTATTCTGACCTTTTTTTGACCATCCTATAGAACAAATTTTTTGTTCCAAATCAGTTTTTAACTACGGTGTTATAGTAGTCCATATTTTCATATTCCCATCCTAAGTATTGTTTTTCCAAAGCCTTTTGAATAGAAGAAATGATTTTGCCTGTAAGCCTGGTTTTGCCGTTGGTTTTGTTACCTAGATGCTGCTAATGCGGGAAAAAATCGGGTTAAAAAAATCTAAATTTTTTTTGCGAAACATGTTTTTAAAAACTTCCGGAAATAAGAAAAAAATGCGGTTTGTTATATGAATGGAATGTCGCCCTTCATAGTGATGCTTATTTCTTGCTTGTCACTCTAGATGTTTTGGTGGCATATAGGCCTGAAGGAGCTAACCCTGTTAGTGTAACGGTGTCTGTTCCAAACGCCGCTTGAGGTCACACACTCGGCAGGGAGGACAGCCATTCATTGTTGCCGACTCTGTAGCTTCTTTATGATGCTATTTTTTTTATACCTTCATGTTTTTTTTTCCCGTTATATTAATGGGTAGCTACCCTTACTGAGCAGCACGATATCATGTCATCTTAGGTTGTTTTTTCTTCAGCATATTTTCTTCAACATGGTATGTTATTTAAAAGTTTGAACATTTGGCTTAGCCACGATTCTCACGCTTAAGATCACCAATATGATTAATTTTGTTTTTTTTTTTTTGTTTACGGGAATCGCATTTCGTTTGCCCACTTTTTACTCTACAGTTTTAACATTACATCGCTTCTCTCACGACTGAGAAAGAGTTATTTTCCTTTTTTTGTAGCTCCCCTTTTTTTTTTTTTTTTCCCTCTAAGTATTTCATTAGACTTTCTTGTGCCCTATTTTTTTTTTTTCTGGCGTGATCCTCGGGGAGAGCGTGGGGTGGGGGGAGGATAGGGGCCGAGAAAGGGACGTGTCCCCCTGAATTTAAAAAGCCTTTTTCCTCGTAAAAATGCAACGTCTTGTTTTTTTTTTTCTCCCCCGATTCCAAACAATTGTGCTGAGGTTTTCGTTCGCGCCCAATAATTTCCAGTAGAAGTCGTGGTCCCCCCCTGCCCCCTCCATCATTTGTGTGTGGGTGGAAGGGCGGTTGAGGGAAGGGACGGGGAGAGGGGGCGATGCGTGTGGGATTGGGGTGTCGTAGATGTGGGAAGGGGGTTTTGGTATTGGTTGGTGGCGGCGGTTAGAATGAGGGGGAATGATGGGGATGGTTGGGGAGGGTAGGATAAGGGGTTCACGTCGAGGAAAGGGGAAGGAGGCACTCTATTCAAGTCTCCACTCCACAAACACAGTTTGCGGGCACAACTACATTATTTTTTATGAGGTGGAAAAGCTTTATTCTCTCGTTTCCTTTACTCAATTTTTAAGTTAGTTTTACTTTATGTTACTTCAAAAATGCTTGTTTTTAATTCATGGGTATATTATCCTTTTTGCAACATAGTGACCACGAAAAATAAAAAGATGTTTTTCTGAATTAGTATAATACAACATTAATTTTCCACATTACTTTTTTTTCCCCAACCCCCCCCCAACCCCCTTTCATATATTTTTTTTCTTGACAACTGAGGCAAGAAGCCCTTGCAACCTAGCTTTTGACATCCATCACTTTCCAGGTTTTGACATTCTTCATTTTGAGGGCTGTCCTTACCCTAAATATATTCCCCAAGTTTTCTGTTAGGGATTTCAGTGTGGGGGGGGGGGGGGGGGGGGTCAAAAAAAAAATGTTTTTTTTGAAAAATGGGTTTTTTTTTCTTTTTATGATCTGTTTTTTTTTTTTTGAAATTATTTACTTTGAATAAATGTCCTCCTCCCCTCCTCCTCCTCCTCCTCCTCCTCCTCCTCTCCTCCCCCCCTCCACTGCAGATATCACAAACCTCGTCTTTAAATTTACCCCGGAAGATAGCCTTTTAGTTCAACATATTCAGTCTGGGTTTTCATTTATGATGAGGCGTCCTGGTTTTTCAGTTCCCTTATGTACTTGTGTTAAACTCCCCTTTGAAGTGATCTATGAGCCTCAAGCTTCTTCATTCTTTCCTCTTTTTTTCTTTTTCCAAAGTCTCCTTGGATATCTTGATAATTCTTATCATCATTTCCTTTTTCAGTGCTTTTTTTTTTTGGCATATTCTCTCATTCATTAATTTCTGTATTATATTTGGTACATATGTTCACTAACTTTTTTTTGTTTTCACATTGTCCACCTAAGCGGCTCATAATTGATATACTATTTCTTTGATTAATCTTTACTCTTCCAAATTTTTTGATGTGGAAAAACATTATTTCTTTTATTATTATCAATTCTGTAGGCTACTGGCCATATGCCAGACTCGGCTTAATAATTTCCCCATACGGCGTGGCCTTTTTAGGTTGTTCTACATTCCTTTTTGGTCGGATCCTGTATTTGCATTTGCTCTAGTGCATTTAACTCGTTTTCCGTAAAAGGAAAGTTACTCTGTCCCCTCGATGCTGGGCTTTTTTTTGAGCCTTTTTAGTGTGTACCATTTCTCTACGTACTTATATTCTTTAACACTACTAATTTTGAGTTTCTGTTTTCTTTATTTTTAGACATCTGTTATCGTTTTGCTTTTTTTTTTTTATCTATTGCTAAGCACTGCTGACCCTTACATGGCTTAGTATTAAATGTAAAATTTCTTGAGCTACTCTAGGCTGCGGCGGGGTTTTGCCGAATTGCCATTTCTATTCATTCTTTCCTTGCTGGTGGAGAACAATAATGTCATCAACAAATATTATGTTTTCTTATTTTAGTGTGCTTTGTTTTCCTTTTTTCCTCTTAAATCATTTCACTCCTGCTGTTTCACTATGCTTTTGCCCACCAGCTTTGGGCCGTAAATTGTAGCCTGCCTCACAATTCTCTGTTTATGTCAATTGTATTAGTTTCTTCCCCTCAGAGAATTTTTTATGACTGCTTTGCCGTTTTTCCACTCATTTTTCTTATCAACCCTGCATCTTTTCCACCCTATCATCTTCCTTGTCTCTTTGATGCAGTCCTTCAGATCCAGTTTATCAAAGCATTTATATGCATCCCCCAAACCATTCAGGGGTCTGCAGGTGATCAACAGTGGATCTCTCTTTTTTGTTCCACCACATGGAACCGGCTTTATCTTCTGGTTTTTATCATCTTTTGTTATTTTTCCTTCATCACTTTTTTTTTTCCTGATACCTTGCTTATTTTCTAGTAATGCATATCGCCTCTATTGTTTCTAATTCTAGTTTTTTTGCTTCCTTTTTTTTATGCAGTAATCATAATTTTCCATTTTCTCCATTCTTTTTCCGGAGTGTTTTTAATGTCTCCAATTAAAGGTGCCGACTTAAAGTCATTCTGTAGCCATACTTTTTGTTTTTTTACAATTATATTATTTTTTTATACCTTTACTGTCCGGGGGTGTATTTATTCTTCAGGTTCCTTACTTTGCTTTTAAACCACTTCGTGAATACTTGACATTTT
>NC_087216.1:69796532-69826532 GCF_015104395.2 Macrobrachium nipponense | reverse complement strand
ATACGGGTTTGCGTCGCCGTATCCACCTCATTCTTGTCCTGATTGGATAGCGTAACTAACGTAACAACTCTTCCTTACTTAGGCCAGGTTTGTCGTCTTGAAGGAGACGTGTTTTCTTGAAGGAAACATGTTTTCAACTATGTTGGACATTTAACATAGTCAATACTGGTATCTTGTGGCATATAATTAGATGTCAGATACTATAAGGAATTCGTTGTATGATGTGTTCATACGTCTAACAGACTAATGGCCGTCAGTAATTACATTGTGCTTATTTCAATTACAGTTACAAAGAATTACCAGTTGTATTATCAAATTACAGTGACAACTGAAATTATAATATTTGGCCTAATAAAGTTAATTTAATTACCTTAAAATATGTAATTTTTTAATTTTCAATTAACAAATTGAAATATGTAATTTATTACTTTTCAATTAATTACAATTAAACAAGCTTGTCAAAACAGCACTGTTGTAGGAGGCGTGGCTTAGACGACAATGATACCGGCTAGTCTATTTCCTTGGCTCCAGATTCAACCATATCACTTGGTCTCGGCTAATGTTTTTTGTTCCTAGTTACCATAATGAGTATCTGGATACTTAACTTCTGAAAAACGAAGTCATGCTGTTCGTCTTACGATGTAATTTAAGGCCAAAATTTGACTTAATACGTCTCATTGGAAGCTAGTTTTTCCCTCAAGCTTGAGATTGCGTAAATTTAGCGATTCCGTTCGTTTTTCACTCGTTTTCATAGGTATTACAAACCTTACACTTGATTAATCTTTATCGGTGTGACACAACAGTAAACGAGCTCTTTCATGCTATTACTTTCTTTTACCACGGCTGCGTTTGAATTCATACAAAAGCTTGGGACCTCTTAGCCAGGTTGCTGATGCACGTAATTTTGCCTTATCAGCTTCAGCTACATTTATAACATGAATACAGTAATTACCGTCGCACGCTGATGAATACAATAAACAGAAGTTGTTATCGGATTCGATTGCTTTCGCACGCCGATCAATACAATAAAGTGATGTTGCTATAGGATTCGATCGTATTAGCAACAAGTTCTCGTTCGGTTGTTCATAGCTGTACGCAGTTTATATGAGTATATTATCATTAAGATAATACCTTTTAAACTTAGGAGAGGGTGCAAATTTATGGAGTGGGAGATGTTAAACGGTTGTAATTTCTCTCTCTCTCTCTCTCTCTCTCTCTCTCCTCTCTCTCTCTCTCTCTCTCTCTTACTTTCCTGATTTCATTTTTTTTCTCTACTCATGCTGTTTTTCCACCCTCTCCTAACAATTGACTCATTGTGCAACAGAGGGGTTTTTTCTTCCTGTTACACCTTTTCAAACATTTTTCTGTCAATTTTGTTTCCCTTCAGCGCTGAATGACCTCATAGTTCCCAATATTCGGCCTTTGGCCTCAAATTCTATTTTAAACCCTACAATCTCGCTGTCTGATGCACGATGCTGCCTACGCCAGCTGCGCAAGAGATATAGGAAGACTTATTTGCAATGTATTTGCAATGTAGTTCCAGATTTTAAATACTAACCCCATCGTAAAATCGAATTAACGCAAGTCAATTACGGTAGCTTTCAATACGGACTGTATTCACGACCACGTCTTGAATAATTTTCCTGATTTTCTAATGTTTCTCAGATTATCATGGGGAACAGAGTCGGTCTAGTTTCTCTCACCCAGTTTTTCTGTTAAAACTTATATAATGTCCTTACACAACCTTCTTCAGCTGCTCATCTTCTTCGGATGTCGCTTCGGAGTCTTCTCGCTCATCCTGTTTTTATTTACCAATATCACAGTAGAGCCAGTTTCATTGTTTCATCCTGAAATTTGGAGATGATTTCAATCTCTCTCTCTCTCTCTCTCTCTCTCTCTCTCTCTCTCTCTCTCTCTCTCTCTCTCCGGGTTAAGGAAATAATTTGGAGGGTCTGACTTCGTAGCACCTTCCACGGGTCCTGTAGTTCTCAGGCTGCTGATGTTGATGCTTCAAGGGCGGTTCCGCAACTCCGTATTTTCAACATCCTTACTTGTTTTGAGACGAATGTGTCCTCCGTAGTTCTTGAGGAGGCTACGGCAGTTTGGAGATTCACCTGCGCCATCGTTGACTGTATCTATACCGGTTGTCACACCCACTCCTTTCATAGGGTAGTTAGTAATCTTCCTTCTTCGTTCCCATTTATATACCTTAGGAGTGTGAGAGTAACGTGCTTACCGCAGTAATTGCTGGGGGGGCGCCTACGGCCGTCGCAGTTCGTCTGCATCGTAATTAGCACTTTTTGTGCCCTCGGCCCCCTTTCTTAGGGTAGCTGGTAATTCCTCTGCGGCTCCCATTGGTTCCGCAGTTCGTAACCCGTTATTAAAGCACTGTACCGCACAGTTGGTTCTCCACCTGCACAATGCCGGCGCTAGGTGTTCCTGTGGGTTGCTCGTAGTGACTTTTCTCTCTCTCCTTGTTTTCTCAACTTTTTCCTGCTGCTTTTCTGTTCCGTCCTTATGGGGTGTTTTCAACGTGGGTTCGACCTTGATTCCGTGTCTGGGAGTACTTCTTTTCCCTCACTTGCTCCGGACTCCAGTCTAGGTTTAGTACGTATTGGTAAAGGGGGTTAGTAGGATCGCGTTTTGCGACTTCTTCGCTCTTTAGGGGTGTTGCTCGCCTATTGTAGTCGTCCTGGTCTCGTGTCGTAGTCAATGGTGAGTGCGGAGTTTCGCAGTAAATTGAGACTTGTTCAAGGTTAGGTCATCGTCTTGGTTGGTACATGTTTGGCGCAACAGTATGGGAGTGACTCGCATGTGTGGTTGTTCATCGCCAAGGTATATTCGGCTCAATCGTAACGTTATCGTCACTAGGTAGTGAGGGTATCCGCAGTCGAGTGACTAACTCTTACAGGTTTTGCGGAACTGGTGACCGACAGTCCGCTCTTGTCAGTGGTGGACAACGGTCGGACAGCAGGGGTTCATCATGATGTAACAAGAAGATGATAACATCATCTTCTTGTTGGTATATCGTTGCGCAATCGGATCGGGTAGGCTCAGATATGATAGGATCTTATGTCGTTTGGTAATCGAGCAGCCAGGCTAGTAGGTTCCGGGTTCTTGGGTGCTGCTCTTGTCGGGGTTCGGCTTTTCTCCATTTTTTTCCTGTTCCGGTGTGGCCGGACAGGTCTGACAGAGGATAGATACCTTTGAAGAGAGACTCGTTTTGTAGTTTGTGGGTTTTTTTTTGTTTCTCCGGCGAAGGAAGCGAGTATAACGGATTGTGGGACTTTGTCCATTCTATCCTTCCGCATTCCAGGCTCCGGAGGGATCTCAGTTAATTCAAGTAATGTTTGATATGTTGTATTCAACCAAACCAGCAGTCCTCTCAAACATCAAGTAGGGTAGTCTGGTTTCGGCGAGTCGGGGGCAGTTTTTTTTGGGGATGGGGAACTTTAAGCTAGCATCATTTTTCTGTATGAGGTAGCGGGTACTCCTCTCGGAGTCCGACTTCCGGTTTACGAGTCAGTTGAGGTTTTTCTCTATTGGGTTCCTTCATTGATTCGTGTGGTAAGGGTTACGGATCATGAGGCTCGTATTTGGAGGACACCTTTCACAGCCACACTGTGCAGATGTGGTGAAAGTTGATGGGTGTTTTCTCTGAGCCTGGACTGTTTCATAACCTCTTCACTTTGGTTTTGAGGGTTTGCATACCAGACTAACATTTCTGAGGGTTATGCTATGTTCTTGGCAAGGAGAGGAGGGACTATTGTTAAATCATTGCCTCAGCGCTATCCGGACACTCATGAGATATATGTTCTTAGTCAATCCAAGGGCGCAAGTATGCGAGGGCTACCCTTTGGTTGGCTTCCAGAGGAATGTTTCGCTGTCGGCGATTGTGTAGGTGGTTTTTTTTTTTTTTGAGAGTAGTTGTGGTTTTTCACAACACCGTACCTTAAGGAATTTCAGTTTCTTCAGAGAGGTTACTCTCGGGGTCCTGTCGTTGCGGTAACTCAGTTTTATAGTTGGCTTGGTAGAGTTAGGGTGTTAGAAGTTTAGGTAAGCAGTGATAGTCTAAATGAACTTCAGGGTGTTAGAAGTTTAGGGAGGCAGTGATAGTCTAAATGAACTTTATGGTAGAATTAAAAGTTTAGGGAGGCAGTGATAGTCTAATGAACTCTAGTGTTTCTGTTGGTCAAGCTTAGACAGTGTGTTTTGTCCCTTAGGCCCTTGAGGTTAGGCAGATCCCGATGGTCATGTTGGAATAACTACTACTTCTTCAGCACAAGTCATCTACATCAGTGAGCAGTAGAGAACTGAAGGTCCTGCACACTCAACTTCTCCTCCATACATGAGAGGCTACATAGCCACATGGGAGGTTCACCATTTCCCCTCCATACATGAGAGGTATAGAATACCACATGGGAGGTTCTTCAGACTCAGGCGGTACCTAGGACTCGACCACGAAGGTATGGTACTTCCTATGCAAGCATCCTCACTTACTGAGCTGGACAACCAGGTGAGGAGATTGTTTTTTTTTTTTTTTTGCCTCCATGAATAAGAAGTATAGCTTATCACATGGGAGGTACTTCTGACTCAGATAGTACCTTAGACTCAACACTGACTTTGAAGTACTTTCTTTGCAAACATCCTCACCTACTGAGCTGGACAACCAGGTGAGGAGATTTGTTTTTACCTCCATGAATAAGAAGTATAGCTTATCACATGGGAGGTACTTCTGACTTAGACAGTACCCTAGACACAACACTAATGTTGAAGTACTTTCTTTGCAAACATCCTCACCTCCGAGTTTAGATAACTAGGTGAGGATACATGCTCTTATACATGCTAGGTTGCTTATGAGTTAACTGCGTATGTTCCGTGACAGGTCGGGCTGAATGAGATTGACCCCGCCTCCGACTAAATGTTGTTAATCGGGCTAATTCAGGTGTTCAGGGAGTGTATTGCAATTATGAAGTTTTCATAATAAAACTGATATTGTAAATACTTACCTGAACACCTGAATGATTCCCACCCTCCTCCCCACTTCAATTAGATAGTGAATGATTCAATTGAGGAAGGAGGAGACAGGCCACTGGTGGCAGGTATTCGTGGCAGCGTTGCCAACAGTAAACACAGGTAACTCATTTGACTAGATTTTACCTGCAGCGTTGGTAACACTGACAGTTAAATTACCCACTTAGTGAGTAAATATGGGGATATAGTTCGGGCTGGTCAGTGACCAGGGCTAATTCAGGTGTTCAGGTAAGTATTACAATATTAGTTTTATTATGTAAACTTCATATATATATATATATATATATATATATATATATATATATATATATATAATGTAGTATGTATTTATGTGTATATATATACAGTGGTACCTCGAGATACGAGTTTAATTCGTTCCAGAACCGAGCTCGTAAGTCAATCGGCTCGTATCTCAAACGCCAATTTCTCCCAATTTAAAATAACTGAAATTCGATTTAATCTGTTTCCGGACCTATGAAAAATCCCCACCCCAAACCATTGTAAATTATGAATAAAGATATGTTTTTTAAATAACAAATAAACATGTATAATTAACAAATACATAACAAAATATGCAATAAAGAAATAAAAGAGTTATTTAGCATAATAGTCTTACTTTGGAGACAGACGAGTGCGGCTAATGAAGGTGAACGGCGAGGAGGAGGGAGGGGGAAAAGGGATGTAGGCACTCTAGACACGTACGTAAACGGCACTTTTTTAGAACTTAAAACTATTTTCGTAACTTTAAAACTAAAACTACACTTTCCTTATTTCAAATGAAAGAAAAAAAATTAAAACAATGCACTTAACTTTAAAACTTAAACTAAGCTTAACATTTATGTAAATTTAATTATCACTTGTTTTTGCCTGCTTGGCTGCACTTCTGTACTTTCACTTGCAGCTCTTTTCAATAAAAATGTATCCAAAGAAACTTTGCTTTTGCCTGCCTTTCAAATGCTTCGAAAATGTGACAAACAAGTGTCATTAAAAAGGCGCTGAAGCACGACCAGTTGCCACTTTTTCGGGGTGGGTGTTTCTTTTCAATGAAATTTGACAGCTTTTCCCACATTGCCAGCATGTCTTTAATTTCACCTGTAGAAATCACTTCCTCCGGCTCTTCATCCTCCTCACTCGTGTTAATCTCTTCCAGAACCTTCGTGAGTTGCATCATCGGCAGCTCCTTCAACTCCTCAGTTGAGAGTTCCTCCTCATGTTCTTCAACGAGTTCGTTGATGTCACCCTCATCTACCTCCAGACCCATCGACTTTCCGAAAGATACAATCTCCTCCAACTCTTCTTGCTCGGTCTCGGGCTCAAACCCAAACCCTTCGAAATCTCTTTGCTGCAACAGCATCAGGCCATAACTTTTTCCATGCAGAGTTTCAACGTTCGTCTTGTTACCCCTTGCCATGCCAAGTCAATGATACGTAGACAGATCACGATGTTGTAGTGATCTTTCCAAAACTCTCGAAGGGTTAGATTTGTGTTTTCCGTCACTTCAAAGCAGCGGCGGAACAAGTGCTTCGTGTAAAGCTTTTGAAGTTGGAAATGACCTGCTGATCCATCGGCTGTAGGATTGAAGTCGTATTGGGTGGGAGGTAGAGAACTTTGATAAACTGGAACTCCTCCAGAATATCATTTTCAAGACCAGGTGGTGGGCTGGCTGGAGCATTATCAAGGATGAGCAATGCTTTCATCGTGAGTTTATTTTCTTGCAGATACGTCTTCACTGCTGGGCCAAAGATGAGATTCACCCAGTCAGTAAAAAACTGCCGCGTAACCCATGCCCTAGCAATTTTTCTTTCAGTATCTTGTGCGTCTTGAAGGCTCGAGGATTTTCCGAATGATAAACTAGCAGTGGCTTCACTTTACAATCACCGCTAGCATTTGCACATAATGCAAGGGTCATACGTCCTTCATGGGTTTATGGCCTGGCATCATCTTCTCCTCTGCTGTGAGTAAGTCCTACGTAGCATTTTCTTCCAAAATAGGCCCGTTTCATCGCAGTTGAACACCTGTTGCGGTATGTAGCCTTCCCTCGCAACAAGCGCAGTGAACTTTTGGATGTACAGTCGCCACATATATAAGTAAACACATTTCAGCCACAAGGGCTGGATGTGATCTGGTAACACTGGAACTGTGCCTCCAGACACACGATGAAACCCGCCCCTCCACTGTGGCCACCGCCCTCCACACGTCTTCCCCAAACATTTTTCCCTCCAACCTTCACACTGGGAGCCCGCCCCCATCCCTTTTCAAGCACACGTTTATAACTTCTGCTCCCTCTCTCTAATTTCTCCTTTAAGAAAAATAATATAACTGAATCTATTTCTGTAGGTTCATTTTCTCATCATGTGGAGGCGAGAAAAACCCGTCTGTTCAACTTTTGTCGTAATATTATTACTTGCTGTTACAGACAGAAGAATTAACTCGGTTTTCGTGGCGCTCTCGTGTAATAATGAGATTTAGCTATCTACCAATAAAACCCTTGTCTATCAAATAACAGCATACCTACTACTCTTTTAATATAATTGTTATATCAACAGCCACATTCCAAATTCTTATTATTACAAAAACAACTAGCATCAGATCGTGTAGGACCTTACGTAACTCAAATTAAGCATGAAGAAATAAACAAGAAGGCATAAGTTTGAGGAAAGAAAGAAAGACCTCCATAGGCCTAGAAGACACTGAAGGAGGAGAAACAAAGAGACAGTTATAAGACACAGTGTAATAAGAGCTGAGAGTGTGGCTGGTGTCACAAGGGGCACCATTACCCTCTTAAGTATAATGGGGGCATAGGTCTTGACTTGTCATAGGGGTTATTATGGGAGTCGATTCTTCCTTAATGTTGGACGTTTGTTTGGTCATAACCGACTATCATTGGATCACATCCGACATTGGGTCAAATTCTCGTATTTTTGTGCATGATTTTAACTGCTCGGCATACGTCTACATTTATTGATGGCAAGCATGTGCGTTTTTGTTTGTTTGTGTTCGTCCTGCAGGTGAGAATTCCCACGTTATGAATGTATCAAGTAATAATGAGATTATATCCTTATAATATATATAATATATATATATATATATATATATATATATATATATATATATATATATACTATATATATATATATATATATATATATATATATATATATATATATATATATATATATATATATATATATATATCATTTGACGTCCAAACCTGATATTAGTAACATTTTAACGTATACGTAATTAAGGGACAAATATTACAGCACCCTATAATTAAGGATACACAATAGATTGAAAAATAACCATTTATTATAAAATATGTATCAGTATTTAGTCCATCCACCATCGTTGGCGATGACATCTTGTAGTCTACTGGGGACGGAGGCTACATGATTGTAGACGATGTGTTGATTTTTTCTGAATATCTCCTATTCGGACATGGTGTGTGGAGGAGCTGCCTTGATTATCGCTCTTGGCCTGGGATCCAGGATTGACGATGTCCCCCAGCGATGCCCCCAGCAATTTTCCAAGGGATTCATATCACACCCCTTACTTGGCCAGTCCAGCAGGTCAATGTCTCGTTGTTCCTCAAACCATCGCTTAACTATCCTGGCTGTGTGAATGGGACAGTTGTCCTGCAAAACAAACGTCACATATATAGTATATATTAATTAATTTTTACAAGAGGCGTCAAATTGTGAAGGGTGAGCTGGACATAATCTTTAATTTAAGGTTCTGCTGTTTCTTCCTGTTTAGATCTTTCCTTTCTCCTGGTTTGAAAAACTGAGAGATATTCTAGCTTCGACTCCCCCCAAAGAGCTCGAAGCCATAAGCCACGTGAAGTTGAAGTCTATCGTGGAGAGGAAGAAGAAGGTGGAATTTCGCTTAGCTTTTCAAACCAGGAGGAAGGAGAGATTTGAACTTGGGAGACGGAACCTTACGTTAAAGATTTATGCCCAGCTCACCCTTCCGACAAATGACCCTCATATGATACTTGCATGTCATATATATATATATATATATATATATATATATATATATATATATATACTATATATATATATATATATATATATATATATATATATATATATAAATTCACCATCACATGACTGAAATATCTTGAAGTAATAAAAGTCCACACTTATGAGAAATGTATATTAAAAAATACATAAAAGACTGGAGCTTTCGTCTACTTGATTAGTAGACCTCATCAGCCGTACTGATATTTCCTTTTCAATAAATATACAAAAATTTACGAAGGACAGGCAGGACTCTGGAACCGTCTCCAGAAGAGGTAGTTCAACCACGACGATCGGCTAGTCTTTTGGCCAGACATTTGAAAGAGGGAATAACATGATTGAGATAGTTTGCTTTGGTTGTTATCTCCTTGGAGACGGTTCCAGAGTCCTGCCTGTCCTTCGTAACTTTTTTGTATATTTTTTGAAAAGGAAAATCAGTACGGCTGATGAGGTCTACTGATCAAGTAGACGAAAGCTCCAGTCTTTTATGTATTTTTAATACACATTTTATATAGTGTGGACTTTTATTACTTCATATATAATAATAATAATAATAATAATAATAATAATAATAATAATAATAATAATAATAATAATAATAATAATAATAATAATAATAATAATTAGCATTACCATTGCCTACTAAATTAATACCAAATGAATGGCAGATATTCTGTTGTTACAGCACTCAGTGCTGAGTCGTTGCGAGTCAAAAAGGTAACAAAAGCCGTGAGTAGTTTCTTAAAACAAGGAAAAATCACCCTTGAACTTTGATGCCAGAAGATGGTGAATACCTCAAAAGAACCAACAACCATACAACTGATTCGTTCTCACGGAGCTCAAATGTTCTCTTCTGACTCGCAACAACTCATATATTTTTACATTTTGTAACAAGTTCTGTATAAATAGAAGAAGTTAATAATACATTAATGAAACCAGCACTACAACAGAGTTTTCCCTATGACTGCAATTTGCGAGATGAAACTCTACATACTTGCATGAACAGAATTGCGCTCTGGGTAGGGAAATGCCATGGCTCGAACAGTTGGGACCATCACGTCTTCCAGTATTTCAAGGTATTGGTCGGCGTTGATCTTCCTTGTATTTCTGCCAGCTCACCCTGGGTGTATAAGTTAACCCATCCCCACACGTTACAAGTAACGTGGCCGCTTCTGGCTTGTTCGTAGATGTGCTCACTGGAGTATCTTGTATTATTGTGTCGCCAACAGTGCAACTGTCCGTGCGAGGTCAACGCAAATGTTTTCTCATCAGAAAAAAAACAACTCTTGCCCAGAAACCTAAGTCTTCGTTGACATACTGCCGGGAAAAATGAAGGCGCCAGCGATGGTGGATGGACTAAATACTGATACTGTAACAGAAGGGAGGAAACATTTTTGGTAGCGGGATGAATTTGTTCAGAAAGTCTTAATAAAACTAAGATATTGTTGTTGTTTGAAGTATAATGTGCTTTCATTGAGACTAAGCAATAGTTTGTTTTTGGTCGTATCTTATGCAACACATTATTTACAGAGATTCAAGCAGTGTACGAAAACTGTTCCACATTGGGACCTTTTGTAGTAACTGGCACGGTGTTTTGTTGGGTAAGGGAAGAAAGGAAGTCAATCCTTCCTAATAATTTTTAACTTGATCTTTGGTGTTTGTTTTTAAGGGTGTCTGAGGGTACGGAAGTGTACTAGTGGTACCCTACAGTCCATTTAGGTAAAGGGTCAAAATATTTAGGTGAAGGTGATTCCCATGTTGTTGTTGTCCTTATTGTTTATTGTTGTACGGCTCCATGAGCAAGACGTATAATTATCGCCTGTCAGTCACGGTTAGTCCTAGACTACATGTAAGTGTCTATAGCTTGGCGCTCGGATCCATATATCACGCCAACGCTGGTACACTTCTTTAGCTTGGTGCGCGCTCTATATACCCCCGCCAATGCTGGTACGTATATATAGCTTGGCGCACGGTTCCATATACCTCGCCAATGCTGGGTAACGTGTTCTATAGCTTGACGCAAGCCTCCATGTACTTCGTCAAGGCTTTCAAGATCAGCAGACTTAAGAGGCAGTAACCTTCAAGTCAGCTATCTTAAAAGGTAAGGACTAAAAGAGAAACTACTAAATTCCAATAGAAATTCCTCATTAAATATGGTTAGCTGCCATGGTTCCCACCTCCAAAATGAATGCCAATCAGCTATATGTAACTACCAGGTAAGTTGCATATGTAAAAATGATATTTTTATGATGAAATAATGTTTTACATATACTTACCTGGTAGTTTACATCATTAGAGCCCACCCACCTCCCCTCACATGGACAGGTAGGCATAAAAATTCTGAAGTTTAGTTGTGGTAGTTCTACATTCCCCGGTAGAGGGAGGGGGTACGGGAAATCACCTAACCAGTTCAATTAGCGCTGCGCGAATTCGAAATTCTGCCGTGACGTCTGAGACTACAGCTATATGTAACTACCAGGTAAGTATACGTAAAAACATTATTTTATCATAAAAATATCATTTTCAATAAATTCCTCATCGGTACGTGTATATGAAAATATATCATTCTGAGAATAACGAATTAGATATTAAAGAATATTTGTTGATCGAATGAATTATATGGATCTCGTTTAGTGATTACACATATATATATAACTTTTAAGCTTCTAGCTCCTCGGGCATGAAGCTCCGGTAACGAGGCTCAATGCGCCTAAAGCGTCTGAAACAAGGCGCAAAGCGCCTGAAACGAGGCGCAAAGCACCTGAAGAGCCTGAATAGAGGCGCAAAGCGCCTAAAGCACTATGAACCAGGATCTTCATTGGGAAATGGTGGAAGTCCTTCTCATTCAGAAGAAAGGGAGGGTGGGCTATGGACGAAAATGGAATTATTGTCGAATTCTAAGCAAGAACAAGTGTACAAGAGATCGGAACCTTCCAGAAGGCGGAAGATTCCAGATTCGAATCGCCTTCCAGGCTCTTGGAATTTTCCAAGAAGGAATATTTTCCAAATGTGCAGAATATTTCACATAAGCGGAATTTGACAATAACTCGGAACCTTCCGCACAAGCGGAAGCTTCCAGACGTACAGAACTTTCCAGGCGAGGATTGCCTTTCAGACGCTCGGAACTTTCCAAGCGGGAATCTTTTTCCGGATAAGCGGAACATTCCGAACGCGGAACTTTCCAGGCGCGCGGAACCTTCCGCACAAGAAAAACTTTCCAAGCGCGATACTTCTGGCTAGGATCCAGGAGTATTCTGATCCACGATACTCCTCCTAGGCGCCAGGAGTATTCGGAACGCGATACTCCTGCCAGGTGCCAGGAGTGTTCCGATCACGATACTCCTCCCAGGCGCCAGGAGTATTCGGAACGCGATACTCCTGCCAGGCACCAGGAGTATTCCGAGCACGATACTCCTCCCAGGCGCCAGGAGTATTCGGAACGTGATACTCCTACCAGGCGCCAGGAGTATTCCGATCACGATACTCCTCCTAGGAAAGCGATACTTCTGCCAGGCGCCAGGAGTATTCCGAGCACGATACTCCTCCCAGGCGCCAGGAGTATTCGGAACGCGATACTCCTGCCAGGCGCCAGGAGTATTCCGAGCACGAGGAGTATTCCGAGCACGAGGAGTATTCCGATCGCGATACTCCTCCCAGGCGCCAGGAGTATTCTAGGCAGATACTCCTGCTTAGCACCAGGCTCTTTCTCCTACAAGAAAGTTGCCTGACAACCGCCTAGAGTCCTCCAGGCGAAAGGTGAAAGACATTCGAGGCTTCTCCTGATAGGATAGTCTTAATGCAATAAAGGCAAGAGCAAGTTCGGCTTTTTCCTGGCAGGGACTCAAGATGTAGCACAGGCTGCCGTAGCCCTTGTCAGGTGAAGTCGGTACTGCTAAAAGCCCACCTTTCGAAAGGAAGCGCTCTCCTCCGGTTGCTCAATCTTCTCCCAACTTGAGGAATGGAAGACAGAGCAGTATTGTGAGAATTAGTTCAATAGTAAGTGGAATATTTAAAATAATCCTCCTTCTAAAAAATAATGCAACCAACCATTTACAGAAAGAGGGGCAATCGTTTGGAAGTTGAAAAAGATTCGTATGAGCTCTCATTCATTGATTAGAGGTTCTTCCAGATAAGAAAAGGCATAAAATACGGACTTATCTCCAAGATAATAAAAGCTGGAGAGATTCTCTTCGATCCTCGGTTGTCATTGCGATCTCTTTCGACTAATACTCATTCGGGTTTATTGATGAAAAGAACGAAGAGAGTAAGATTTCCATTCTTTCTCTGCATGTCGGAGAGGAAAGAATGTCGTAGAAGACTTAGTGTATACGACTACTAAATGACAAGTCATATAAGCATACCATAGTTGCCTTTCTGGTTCACTACAGAATTATCTATATCCTTACAGGATTTTCCTAGTAAGGAATTCGCTTAAAAGGTTTGTTTCGACAATACCTACTCAGCTTCGGTATTTAACAAAGGTTGTTTGGCTTAAATTTGCATTATTGAGAGCTTTCTTAGGCTCGAGAATAATTTTATTATATCCCTTCATTGAAGGGAGTAACTGGCAACTCAGAATGAATGCAGCCAGGCTGTAATTGTAACGCCAATTCAGTACCATCCGGTTCTCGGTCGTAAGCGGTTGGTTACATCTCTCTCCTAAGGGATCGAATGGTTCACCGTATTATCCCTACAATCAGGGACTTAACCACGAATTTAGGGGATTTTTAGGCAAACATGAATAACATAGTATTCGTTTTGCTAAGGATCTCTCTCTGCCTCGGCGAGGAAAGATGTAGTAGAAAATTCACCTTAAGATAACGGTTACGGTTAAGCCTCATGCACACACGTGGTTAATTACAGAATTCCTACTATCCTTACAAGAGTTTCCTAGATGAATGCTGTTTACCACAATGTGACGGTATTATAAAGGATTTTAATTCGGCAGAGCACGATTTAACCTTTTTGGAAACAGACACGGAATCGTAACGATCTTACCAGGTTCGATGCGGTGGATTTGCATGTCCGTGAGAACCTTCTTGATCGACGATAATAACTGTTAACGTATGTTTTAACATTTATTGGAAAGAGTTGTGAGAATCTGCGGAAAGTATGCACAGATCTCTTCGCAAGGTAGAAGACGAACGAGCTTCTTATAGTTTGCTTCCTTTTCCTCGAAACAAGAGAGGTAGCAAGATACGCCATCTTTAATTTAAATATGGGAATAAAACTTTAGTCTTTTTTTCCCCCTAATTATATATATTCTTAACAGATATTAAGATAAATGGGCGTCAAAGGAAGAAGATGAATGCATCATTTTGGCAATAAAAAGGTTGGATTCACAGAGGTCACGTTCTTCTCTCAGCATGTGTCGGAAGGTTTTTCTAAGAGAGTAGAGATTTTATCGGAATCTATTATAAATATTGGACCTGAAAAATCTATCCACTCTGAGTCTGTCTGCGTGCAGACTGACCAGAAGTAAATATGAATGAGAGGATTTTTCAAGGGAAGCTTGATAATTCCTTCAAATATGTTAAAGACATAGAGTTGCTGCAGATCGTGCTAGATGGAAAGGGGAAACTGCCTCTTCCGATACCTCTGTGAACCACATAAAGGTTTTCTTCCCTTTCAGGGGAAAGAATCACCTTGGTATTTTATGCTATCAATGAACACAGTAAAAAGATATACTCTGTCTCGACAAAGAATATTAGAGATAGTAGAGAATTAAGATCTTCGGGATCTTATACAATACCTCTATACGATAAGAGTAGGAGATCTTATACTTAGAATGGGATCCTAATTTGGGCCTCAGATTCCGTGTTCCGTCAAGATGGAACTGCTCCTCATCAAATGTTTCTCTTGGTCCTAAACGATCAAAAGGACAAGTGAAATTTTGGGCTTTAGAATCTGGAATCAAATTCTATGAAGACTCGGCAATGGGTTCTGGCCAGCATAGTATGTTTGGCAAAAGAACTAAAGCCTTTTATTCCTGGATCAACGCTTTCAGATAGAGGTTTCGTTGTCCGGGTAATGTATTGACGTTGTCATCTACAGAAGAGACAAGGTTTAAATGTTTACTGACAGAGTCTTAGGAACGCGATGAGGGCTCAAACTACTTCCCAAAAGGTTCAGAGAGATACATTAAAGAGCTAGAAATCAGGAGTCCTACCAATTTCAGCTCAGAATCTCTTTAAACTTCCAGGCTCCTTCCCTTCCTTTGGGCATGGATAGGGAAGCTTTTGCAAGGAGAAAACTCATCAACATGTAGGAGGAGAACTCGTTAGCAACGGAAGTATTCAATAAGGATCCTCCTCGGAGGAAGACTTGTCTCTCGCGACTTTTAGATTTCCTATTGTCTACTGGATGTAGCTGACTAAAATCACCTCCCTTGCCGGAAAAGGCCAAAAGCTCAAAGTGAAAGAATTTCTTCCACCCTTCTCCAGTCTCCTGATAAACGATGGTGGATCTTCAGGACTTTCGGACAATGTAGCGCCAGTCAGGCGCCAATTACCAAAAAACAGGTGTGAAGACGCCAGAGAAAGACAGTCAATAAAAGAACACTGTCATTGTCTGATGAGGAGAAGAGCGGGCCTCCAACCTGGCGCAGTGCGCTAGAGGCGAGCAAAATCGGGAAAAGTGTCCGATGTGGACATCGCCCAGTTTTCCTCGAGACTCTTAACAAGCTCGAAGCTCCAGCAAGTGGGGAGAAGTCAGCCACGCGCCAGTGCGCTGAGGCTCCAAACGGCGCAAGGCCACTGGCAAGGTGCGAGGCACCAGCCAGGCGCGAGGCGCCCAGGCAAACAGGATGCGCCAGCCAGGCGCAAGGAGCCAGGCAGGCGCAAGGCGCCAGCCAGGGCGAGGGCCGCCAAGCAGGCGCGAGGCGCCAGCCAGGCGCTAGGCGCCAGCCAGGCGCTAGGCTTCATCCAGAAGTGTTCCAGTTCAAAGAAAGTCCTAGTCTTCTTTGAAACAATGGTGATCCCTAAAGCACTTCATAAGTGACTTGATGATACCTTCAAACAGCTGAGAATTTAAAAAGCTCATGAAGTGCGAGCTTTTGCAAATTCTTGTTCTTTTCGTAACAATATGTCAGGAAGACATATTAGCTTTAACATATGAGAGATGCAACTATGTGTTGACTGCTCATTACACGAAGGACGTCAAGTTAACCTACGAGAGATCCTTCTCTCTTGGTTTATACGTGTCAGCGGATACGTTGCTGGATAAGGAGCCTACACTGATCCTTTAATAATGAGTTGAATTTATTTAACTTAGTGAATTTTTTTTGAGGTTTGAAAGGAGTTTGGGGGATAACTCTTTTTCAATTCTAGCGCGAACCTTCATGTTAGGAACAGGTGATCGGGATCGGTGTTGCGCTCCTTAGTTATGCCAATAGGCATAGGGATATTGTCATATAAGCGGATTAGCACCCATTGACAAATGCCAATTAGGCTCGACCGAGTAAGTGGAAAAGACCCCATCGGTAGACCCACAAGAACTCTTGGCCACAGATCACTATCTTGCTAAGCTTTTGAGACGAAGCAGACTCCTATGCAATAGCTAGGAAGTCGACCCTTCGTCTAGAAACACAGAGGAACCAAGGTTCTATAAATACCTACAACATATGTTGTTTACCTGTCTAGTCAGTAGTTAGCTGTCTCTTGCCCTCCACCAAAGTGGAGTCAATCAGCTATGTATATATCTGACAGGTGAGTTGAATGTATGAAAATGATATTGTTATCATACAATAAGTTTCATACATACTTACCTGGCATATATACGATTGACGACCAACCCAGCCTCCCCGCAGGAGACAGGTGGAAGAGAGAATCTGATTAGAAAACGGGAATGGTTCCTAGTCCTTGCCACCCAGCGGCAGGCCGGTAGATCACCTGACCTACCTGTAGTGTGTGCCGCGAAATTCGAATTTCTGTCGGGGACGACGGAGTCGATAGCTATGTATATATCTGCCAGGTAAGTATGTATGAAACTTTATTGTATCATAACAATATCATTGTTACTAATATCAGGTTTGGACGTTCAAATGACTTATCTATTCTTATATATATATATATATAATATATTATATATCTATATATATATGTATATATATATATATTATGTATAATTATAATGTATAATGATATATATATAGTATTCGTTAATAATATATATATTATATATATATATATATATATATATATTTATCTATATAATATATATATATATATATATATATTATAGTATATTTATATATACTATTATATGTAGTCATATATATATAATTATATATATATATTATATTATTATCTAGTATATATATTATATAGTATAGATATATATATATATATATATATATTGTACTATATATACTATATAAGGATTAATAATCTTATTATTACTTGATACATTCTTAACGTGGGAATTCACACCTGCAGGACGAACACAAACAAACAAAAACGCACATGCTTGCCATCAATAAATGTAGACGTATGCCGAGCAGTTAAAAATCATACACAAAAATAACGAGATTTGACCCAATGTCAGATGTGATCCAATGATGAGTCGGTTGTGACCAAAAACAAAAAACGTCCACCATAAGGAAGAACCGACTCCCATAATAACCCCTATGACAAGTCAAGACCTATGCCCCCATTATACCTTAAGAGGGTAATGGTGCCCCTTGTGACACCAGCCCACTCTCAGCTCTATTACACTGTGTCTCCTTTCCGTCTGCCATCCTTCTTGCTGGTTGTTCCTCTCTCTTATAACTGTCTCTTTGTTTCTCCTCCTTCAGTGTCTTCTAGGCCTATGGAGGTCTTTCTCTCCTCAACTTATGCCTTCTTTATTTCTTCATGCTTAATTTGAGTTACGTAAGGTCCTACACGATCTGATGCTAGTTGTCTTTGTAATAATAAGAATTTGGAATGCGGCTGTTGATATTACAATTATAATTAAAGAGTAGTAGGTATGCCTGTTATTTGATAGACAAGGGTTTTATTGGTAGATAGCTAAATCTCATTATTACAAGAGAGCGCCACGAAAACGAGTTAATTCTTCTGTCTGTAACAGCAAGTAATAATATTATTACGACAAAAGTTGAACAGACGGGCTTTCTCGCCTCCACATGATGAGAAATAAACCTACAGAATAGATTCAGTTATATAATTTTCCTTAAAGGAGAAATTAGAGAGAGGGAGCAGAAGCTATAAACTTATGCTTGAAAGGGTGGGAGTGAAGGTTGGAGGGAAAAATGTTTGGGGAAGACGGTTGTGGAGGGCGGTGGCCACGGTGGAGGGGCGGGTTTCATCGTGCGTCTGGGGCTCGATTTCAGTGTTACCAGATCACATCGAGCCCTTGTGGCTGAAATGTGTTTACTTATATGTGTGGCCGACTGTCGTATCGGCTGCTTTCACGTCTGCACTTGCAGCTTCGCCATGCCTCACACTGAATGGATGCCAGGTTACTTCTTAAAATTATCAAACCAACTATGGCTTCCTTAAACGCTTCTTCTGATGCCTCTTTAGAAGTTGATGCTTCTTTCTTCACTAAGTCGGCATAAATATACCGAGCCTTCTCGCATATTACAGTCTCCATCACTGTATCTCCTGCCAACTCCTTCTCTTTTGCCCACACGAGCAGAAGCTTCTCCATTTCCGCGTGGATATTTGTCCTTAATTGGGAAAGAATTGTGGTTCTTTTGCTGGTGTACAACTCTTGATGAAATCCTTCTGCTTCAATATCGTACAAATTGATGTACTACGGTCATGTTTTTCTATTATTTCTTGCTTTAGTTTCTATCGACATCATCCTCTTCTTCCTGTCACCATTGTCCTTAGCACTCACTTTCTTCGGCCCCATGATAACGCACAAAAAGTTCAGTAATCATGCAAAAATCAAGCAAAAAAGAGTACAGCGCACAAGATTCTACTTTGATTCAAGCGGGTAAAACGTGCGAGTGAGCGAGAGATGCTCTCGGATGATGCTCGACCCTGCGCACCAACTAGCGGGACACTCCGGAAACACGGCTCGTATCTCGATTTGGGCTCGTATCTTGAACGAAAATATGGCCCGAGCTCCGGTTCGTATCTCAAAAAACTCATATGTTAGGCTGCTCGTATCTCGAGGTACCACAATATATATATATATATATATATATATATATATATATATATATATATATATATATATATATATATATATTTTATATGATAAAGTAAATAGCTATTATTAATTATCACTAATTTGAATATCAACTTCGGTCATAACTAGTTAATTATTTGATAAACTGTTGCCATAATTAGCATATTGAACGCGAACTCCTGTAATAAGTAGAAGTCTCAGTGTAAACATTCTTCATTCGTACTTATCATTGATTGGAATAGATACTCGAATAACGAATGACAGCCTGAAAATAATTTCCAGTGAAATTCATTCAAAATAATCAAACAGAAATAGAAACTCGAAAACCAAAAATGATTTTAAATTATGAGTTTTTTTTCAAATTTCAAGTGGCATCCATCAATTCTGCATCTGTTGATTAACCGTCGTTTCATGACAAATTCCGGAATTGACATCTCGTCCGGATTTCGAAACTCCCTCGTGTAGCCAAAAAGATGGTGGCATATATGCAGTGTATATTAATATGCGTTTTTTTTATCTTTGTAACACTACGCGCTTTCAAGCTAAATAAACACACATAGCGGAAGTGACGCTCGATTTGAATAAGAAATAATTATATCCGACTCCTGCTAAGCAGCGAACTCGTATGATACGCGTTTCGTTTCTACTTATATTATATATATATATATATCTATATATATATATATATATATATATATATATATATATATATATATATATATATATAATCTCGCTTTTTCATTTTTTCCTTCGTGGCAAAAAAAACCTTTATTTATACATAGCATCACGTTTTATAGACTTCGTGATCAAGTTATTCATATATATAATATATATATATATATATATATATATATATATATATATATATATATATATATATATATATATATATATATATATATATATATATATATATTATGAAAAAGCGCGACTGAGAAAAAAAACCTGGAGATTTGTCGACAAATCTTTCTCAGGGAAAACTCTGGAAATCCGAATGTCTAAAATACATTTTTTTTTTTAAATCTCACCTTTATCTGAAGGTTTTTGGAGAGTCGGTGACCACAAGGTGCCAAAATAAACAAAAATTTTGAGCGCTAAGACGTTTCCCGCTCGAATGAAGGAGTATCTAGTTCATAGAAGCGAAGAGGACAAGAAATAGCGTCTGATTTTCCCGCCAGAAATCCTCTCGCGCCAAAACAAAAAGTGGATTCGGAAGGTGACATTTGCCCGAGGAGGGGACTGAGAAAGACGCCACCTGACATTCAGCCGGTAATTAATAACATCGGTGTTATTATTGCACTTTGGTTCCGATTCTTTGTTGCGCGTCGGTATATTTACGCTTACTCTGGGTGTAAGCCTACAAAAGACTTTGTTGCTGTTGTTCTTGTTTTAGGGGGTAGGAAAGCCCCATTGAAAAGCCTGAAAAGGTCTTGTTCTTAGGCATAAATCGTATATTATGTTTTATTCTAATAATGATACAAATTCATATAAGATCGTCTTTAGTCTGAATTTGGGAAAAAAAACAAAATATAAAAACACTAAACAAAGGTCAAATTAGTTCCTGAATCATGTCATTCCGTCGTCGATCACTGCGGCAGCGTCAGTAGTGACCAGAGCAGCAAACTCAATCTTCAGGAAGGCGTTCATTCTCTCGAGGTGTTCTTCCTGGGCGATGTCTTCTGGTCCGGGACCACATCGAGACTTAATTATTGCAGGTTAATTCATCACCCCAGACCAACTCGCTCTTGGGATGGATGGGCGGAATTCGGGCTGGCACCTGCCACATGTATCTCGCATTCAGGTCAGTTTTGTTGATTGCAGGGGGGGGGGGGGGGGGGGGCAGTGTGTGGGCTGGGTAAACTGTATTATTAGTATTATTTCTCTCTCTCTCTCTGATGGGACCAACATTTCCTATGCAACATTAATTTAAAAGAAACCGGTAAATTACGCTCTATTTAATTAATGCCTTTCGAGGAAGCACAGCAATTAATAACACGAATGTGGAAAAGTATTTTTCGTTGATCTAAAAAAATATAGAAAATTCTTATCTTTCATTAATAAAAAAAATATAAATATATAGTCTTATATATGTTTCTAACGAGATGATGAGCTGTTATATATATATATATATATATATATATATATATATATATATATATATATATATATATATATAAAACAATTTATAATTTTTTTGTCAAAAAAATCTTGGTCCCCGTTAATAAATTCGTAAGGAATAAATATCTTTTTTATTAAATAAGAAAACGATGAGCTGTTTAACTCATGAGGTTCAAACGGGGATTAATCACAGTTATATGAATGATTATTACTCCTACACAACTTTGTGGATACATTTGTCGCATTCTAAGGCCACAATATTGACTTTGCCTTTATTTTTAAAATCAAAACAATGAATTAAAAAAGATAATGGTTATTTTTGATTATGGCTAAGTTGTCGAATATTATAAAATTATAATTGTCACTATATTTTTCCCCTTCCAGATTCCTAATTTAATAAAGAAGATAATTGATATCTTGGCAATTTTAAGCTCTAGAATATTCCAAAAATACGGTTGTCACACTACCGCTAAGAACAACGAAGTCGGTCACAGGAAAAAGAAACGTCTTTTCTGGCAGACCACATCGTCGAAATAATGATGGAGATTCATTCCTCCAAGTTCATTTCTTTCTCGCCTCTTCAATGTGCTGCTGCAGAATCATCCGACCCTTTTGACTCACTCACCTATTTATATGCAAATGAAAGGGAGGCATTTTATTCCCCGTGTTTAGCAATCCATTATAGAAACATGAGGTTCTCGTGAGGAGGCAGACTCCGGAAGCTGGACTATTCCGTTCTCTCTCTCTCTCTCTCTCTCTCTCGGTTTATAAATACCTTTGGTTTAGTCTGATTAAAACGTGTTGTGTATAACTGAGTTAGTCAGGTAGGCGAAGTATGGTTGTGCCTGTTTTGTCCCCGCTTCTTTGTTTTTGCTGATGAGATCCCACCAGACGAACAACTTTCTATCAACTACAAAATTCCCCTTCTGTTAACATATATGAAAATATTTTGTTTCCAAGGTAGAGCGAATTGGATATTAAAGGACATTTGTAGCTTAGTGCTTATATATACGTGTATATATATAATATATACATATATACATACATATATATATATATATATATATATATATATATTATATATATATATATATATATATATATATATATATATATATATATATATATATATATAGATATATATATATTATGAATATTTATACACTGTATATGCGTGTGTTTTATGCATAAATGTATGCTTATTTTTCAGGAAGAATGAAAAAAACCGAATGCAGAATCAATAGCAGCTTGAAGCTTGAAAATCTCCCCCAAAAAAGAGCAGACAGGAAAAACAAACCATGAGAGCAAATATACCAAAACACCGAATGAAAAAACCAGGGGAGCAAAACTGTGATATTGAAGCACCGTTGTTTTCGATGCTTCCATTATATATTTTGTCCCCGAAATACCCGGTGGACCACCGACAGTATTCTACACCTAAAACTCACAGTCGACTGAACTTTGACTTTTTCTGTCTTTTTCATTTTGTTGGGCCCCACATTCTCTCTCTCTCTCTCTCTCTCTCTCTCTCTCTCTCTCTTTTATATGATATATTAAAAGAACAATATTTGACATTTACTTTTTAAATGTAAGCAAAAAAAAATTTAATGCCAGTAGGTACAGTCATACGTACATACAAATATATATACATATGCACGCACCTATCTATCTATCTATCTATCTACCTATATATGTATATATATATATATATATATATATATATATATATATATATATATATATATATATATGATGTATGTATGTATGCATATACATTATTTATTTATCAATGGGCTCTTCGTTGCTAGATATTAGCACAACTTAGCTTAAGGAACTGTTTCACGATTAGTTCCTCCAAAGGAAACCTATTTGCCCTAGAAGATTATATATTATAGAAAATATTTTCATATATTTTATATTATGTATATACATATAAGTATATGACGATTATATTTATATATGAATTCATATATATATATATATATATATATGTGTGTGTGTGTGTGTAAATGTATATGTATATATATATATATATATATATATATATATATATATATATATATATATATATATGTGTGTGTGTGTAAATGTATATATATATATATATATATATATATATATATATATATATATATATATATATATATATATATATATATATATATATACCACAAATTCACATATAGAATACACTTTTTAGATGCTCTTGTCACTACAAAGCCTTGGCAAGAAATGTGAAGTAAATTCTGATGTCCAGTAGCAGGATAGCTACTTTAGCTATCATGACATTTCTATCAAAATAGGTGTAGCTAGTAATTGTTCTTAAGAGCCTTACGAATTTGTTCCCCAGAATTCCTGGAAAAAGAATTTTAACTAATTCGCAAGCAACTTTCGTCTTTAAAATATCCTGACCATATAATTGAGAAAGCAATTCACAAAGCAAACGTAATTTCTACCGACCCCCTAAAGACAAGACCAGAGATACACCCAACAATAAAATAATAATTCCCCACCTGGACACGATTAAGAGAATAACCAACCCCCTCGGAAAATCGAACCCTTTTGTATTTACTTACCCAAACACCTTAGCCAAATCCTGATTAACGTCCAACAAAAGACATCTCCAAAGGACTCTGTGGTATACGAAATCCCATGCCAGGACTGTGACCAATCTTACATCGGATTTACAGGTAAATCCCTTCCCCAGAGATTAATACAACACAAACGGTCAGTTAGGTATGGACAACAGAACTCGGCTATTTTCAACCATATAAATGAACATAACCATAGAATAAACTGAATTTGTCACGTGTAATTTTATAGAAGCAACTGCCGGTACAAGAGTCAAATGATGGAATCGGCCTTAATAAAAGAGAGGCAGGTAATGAACATCTCAAAAGGAGGATGGATTTCGGACACGATCGACAACGTCTTCATTCAACCAACCCTTAAGAAGATTAAAGGAAGATTATTCAGCGGGGGTGACTTAAAATGGCTTGTTTGTGGATGGACCTCTTGGTATAAATACCACCTTTTCTGTAAACTTTTCTCATTCATCTACCTGAAGAGGGAGACAGCAGTCTCTGAAATATAGTACTTTTTCTCTATTTTGGTGTTTTTATGGGCTCCTTTTATTAGATATATTATATATGTATAGTAGTATGTATGTTGTATTTGGACAAAAAAAATTCTCAAAGCTAGATAATACAGTTGTAGACGAACGGAGTTCAGACAAGATGAAATAAATTATCCATAATTTATCAACTATTAATGTACGTATTCCTACATGATACATATACATAAAATGAAACTTCTACATAATTCATCCACTAGACGGTTTTGTTAAAAGCGAAAGGTTTCCCAAAAGCCGACAAAAATATTTTATAAAGCATGGCTGACTATAAACTCGGCGCAATTTTTGATAACGAAGGTAATTAAGTTTTTCTTTCATCCGGCAATAAAATAAAAAAAGACTTAAAAGAGTTGAAAAATATAATGACTCGTTTTGATCTTCCTCCAAAGGGAAAAGCGTAAATGGATTGTTTCCATTTCGAAGCAGAATTCCCTTTGGTTGTGAGTTGTGGCACCGACCACTCGAGGTTGGGTATAGAGAGCCCTGAGTGTGCAGTATAGTGACCTCTTCTTTTGTCACTCCTGCAGCGCCCTGCGAATGTTGCTTATTGTTTGTATTTCAAGTATTTTGCCTGTCAAAAACACTCTCTCTCTCTCTCTCTCTCTCTCTCTCTCTTGCTCCAAGCTCTTTGTTCATATCTCATACCATACTGAAATTAATTGAGTTTTTCGTTATTTTTGCCTTTTTTCAGAATTTCTCTCTCTCTCTCTCTCTCTCTCTCTCTCTCTCTCTCTCTCTCTCTCTCTGTTGTGCCAAACATTTTCGTCCTGTACCATACCATTCTGAGATACGTGAAAAATTTTCTCTATTATGGTTTTGTTTTTCAGAAGACTCTCTCTCTCTCTCTCTCTCTCTCTCTCTCTCTCTCTCTCTCTCTCTCTCTCTCTCTCTCTCTCTCTCTCTCTCTTTTTCATGTCATTATTTTCCTGTTTGTACGCACGAACTGCAAAGTAAATAAAGTTAGTGGCCTTTAACTAATTACTGACTTTTGCAGTCCTGCAGTCTGTTCTCTATAGAACAGCGACTGTTGGCAATTCCAGCCGATGAAATACGTTGCTTCGTTTCAAGTTTCCAACTGTATACCAATCAGGTGTTGCAAGCGGATACATTTCGTTCTGTAGGACGCAACTGACTGGGGAACCGTCGGAGCATGGTTCATACCTCATCTAGAGGCTAATGCACGTCGACTAGAATGGCTCTGAGAAATCTCTTGGTAAATATGAATTCTGACTGCATATAAAAACGATCGAGGCACAGAGGCCTCATTTATATACTGCAGGAACTGGACTTTAGATATATTTTGTGGCAGATGCTATATTTATTCCACCCATCCAATTATACACCCATTCAGTAGAACCGACAAATAATACAGGACATGGAATGTCTGATGAGCGTAACTGGGGCGGACGTCCGATGGCACAGTATCCCCATTTCAGTTATTTGCCATATTATACCCATTTCAGCATTTGACATATTAACCCATTTCAGTTGTTTGACACTTTATCCCCATTTCAGTTATTTGAGACATTATCGTGATTTCAGATATTTGACACTTTATCAAAGCGCAAAATAGAATGAAACAACATTTGGTGACTTTTGTCTTTATTTATTTATTTATTTATTTATTTATATTTTTAGAATCTTATAGAATGAAATGTTATTCAAATAACCTTTCTTCTTCCCAGAGGCTTGTCTATCATGTCCTCCTCGTCCTCCTTCTTCCACTTTCTTATATGATTTAAATCTTCGTCTGCAAAATGGCATTAATATTCCTATTTGTAGGTCGTTGTGCAAATAAGAAGCATACAGCATTCGTTATTGATCTTTGCATTAAGATGGACAGTGTGTATGTTGTATCAGTTCTTTTGAAGGAGTCAGGATAAACTGTAGACAGCATAAAATGCTTGGTCATGTGTTGAGAATCAAATGCATCGAAGCTATTCAAGATAATAAGAAAATAACATTGAAAAATGCGCGTTAATGTTTACAAGAACAAAATGCACGCACAGAGTAACAAGTAATAATACCATCTTAATAAAGATAAAAGAATGCTTGCGTGATTAAATGAGAAAGAAAACTTCGATACCTGGGATCGCCATAATAAGGATAGAATATAAGATCTAGGAGGGAACACTGAAGACTTTTGTTTTGATAAAACTGAATTTTAAAATACCCAAAGGTTTGCCTCTATTAAGGTAAAGGTTGACGAAAATGTCAGGGTCCACGTTGACCTTCGCAGTTAAATGTTAAGACGCTTTTGTTTCAGTTTTTCTATTTGAGTCATCAAGCGTGAAATGAAGTCGTGGCTTCTGAATACTTGTGCTGCTGTTTCTACATGAAAACTCTTGGCATGTAATGAGGATGCTCGTAAAGATTTTGTCTTGCCTCTCTCTCTCTCTCTCTCTCTCTCTCTCTCTCTCTCTCTCTCTCTCTCTCTCTCTCTCTCTCAGGGAAAATTCCAAATTATATCACGAATTTCAATTCCTCTGTATTATGTTAAATTCTCAAAGGTGCTTGATATCAGTAGATGTCACTATGAAATGATAAAGGCTATACATGCATACATATGTGATATATATGAGATATATTATATATATAGATATATATATAGATATATATATATATATATATATATATATATTATTATATATATATATATATATATATATATATATATATATATAGATATATATTTACAAATATACATACATAGTACATGTGTAGTAGGGGAGGAGAACGTCTTGGAAAACTTGTAAGTTTCGCAAGAGCTACGTGCTGAGATGTAAGCTATCTTTGCAAATCCATAAGTGTTTTTATAGTCGTGGTTTAGAATGAAAAATATGATTCCCTAAATACCTTTACTGTCTTAAAGTTATTTTAAATTTCCCATTTATAAATGGGTAGTCTTAACCGAATCTTCATCTATAAAAACCCCTTAGTAAATTTCATAAGTCGCTAAAGTTGGACTTGGAAATCTCACGACTTTGGGCACTCGTGAAATTTTGTTCAAGTCCACAAATCACTTGGTCGCCCGCTCTGTGTCGCATTACCACACAGCTCGACTCTCTCTCTCTCTCTCTCTCTCTCTCTCTCTCGCTGTCTTTTCTCTGTCTGTCTCTTGTGTTAGTGCATACATTCGCTGACCCCTGTTGTTAGCACCTCTTCCTAGTTGTTCCGTTTCGACCTGAGTTGTGTGTTTTCCTACACTGCTCTGGTTCATTGGTTGCTGATCCCTCCAAAACACCACATCTTCTGCCTCGGTTCCCACCTTTAGAGGCATGTCTCTGGGTACTCTCGTTGGGTATAGGACGTCCTTAGGGGTGTGGCACTGGTGGCACTCCATTTGGCAGAACAGAGAGGCCTGGCTCTCGAAGGAGAAGCCCAAGTCCTTTCGGGTTTTGAGGTTCCCACGGACTGAGGATATTTCCTAGGTGCTCTCTCCGAACTATTTGAGTTTATTCGTGGTCTACATGTTGTAAACATTGGGGGATCCTTCGCTAGCATCTGGGGTTTGTCATTAAACCACTGTACACTCGACCCCTTTTCCTACGAGATACTCATGTTGGTGGTAGCTGTTTCTTTCACGTCTGGGATTTTTCACGTAGGGCTGAAGTCACCTTTTCCATATGAGGAACTCAACATAGTTATTTACATGGTCGAACGTCTAATCCGACAACTGAGAATCCTTTCAGTGTTCGCTTTATTGCTTATTCTTTGCTTGTCCCAATTCGTTTACTTGACTCGGTTATAATTCCATTATACATGTTTGTATGTGTGTTGTTTGTATGTTTGTATCCCTATCATTTAAAACAAGAACTATGAGGTACATAGAAAAAGGCTTCAGAACGCCAAAGGCAAGCAGGCACAGCACAAAAGTTCTATTTAAAAAAATATGACATTTGAATTCCCAGATCGGCAAACCGTGAACAGAACACTATGAAAATGGCTGGTGTTTTGAATCCCCTTACAAGTCAAGTTTCAAACTACATCTTTTTTTTCCTTTTACATTTTTATATTCAGTTTATTTTTGTTGCCTGTATCTTTTGCATCTGTTTCAAGTGTGAGAAATGTCAAGGAAAAATCTTGACATTTTGGTTATTAAAGGTTAATGGGTTTGTTGGCAACTGAGGCACTTTTTATATAAATAAATACATACATACATATATATACGTGTATGTATGTGTATATGTATATATATTATACTGTGTCTGTGCGTTTGCATGTGTGTGTGTGTGTGTGCATTTATACTGAGGCTGCATAACTTTTTTTTTCACCATAACGATATTTGTGTACCCATGATGCCAGAAATAACGGTAATATAAGATAGGGGCGGCATGGTAAGATATATATACCGTTGAGAGAGAGAGAGAGAGAGAAAATTAACTTTGCCCATGGAAGTGTTGCATATTGGTGTTCCATTGCTTTTTCGTGCATCTGTTGATAATTCTTGCAGCATTGTTTGGCAGCGTTGCCTTCGGGAGAATTTGAATTGCTTCAGGGAATTTATTCCAGGAATTTCTTGTCGCGAATTTATGAAATTGGTCGAAACATTCTGCTGCATGGGATTTATTTTTCTTTTTTTTTTGTGGTGCTCTCACTATTGCTAGCATATATTATGCATATATATTTTCCTGTTTCTGGCAAATAATTTACTCGGTGAAGAATTGCACTGAGAGAGAGAGAGAGAGAGAGAGAGGAGAGATAGAGAGAGAGAGAGGAGAGAGAGAGAGAGAGAGAAGGGTGTTACTATATATTTATTTAACATTAAATTAGTTTCTACATGTAGACTTGAATGCTTATCACTAATCTGGTTTTTGTTGTAGTTATAGATTATTGTAGATATATTTTCTAATATTTATTTTTCTGGATGCAAAAAACTTCCAATTTTCATAGGCTTTTAGCTCATGAATTTTTTTCATATCAAATAAATTTAGCAGAAACCAGTCAACATCACCCCATTTCCACTTTCCAGGGATTTGCAGCATCAGAGTAAATAATGTTTTCGGGTTTTTAATTGATCTCAAGGTCAAGGTCACATCAGAGAAGAAAAAATGACCGCCGTCTACCGAGGTTTTCGTCTGGTTACGTTTTCTCAGTTCTGTCCAATTTTCGCAAAAACAAAAACCATTTTAATACAATGAATTAAAAAACTGAAAATTAAAGCGTATTTATAGAAAACAATCTTGAAATTTTTCAACTCATATTTAAATACTGAAACGGTATTTAAAGGCAATTTTTGTCAATAAAAGTTACATCCCGCAACGAACCCATTACATTGATAGTAAATGACAAACTTGTTTGTTGCCTTCCTGAATAATGGAGGGAAATCTTTTATTCCATATCCTGAGAAATAAAGTTATTGAAAAGCAAGTCATTAAAAAAATTCTTATTGGTTCAGCTTGTTAAAAGTTTATCTTTTACCTCCATATGACATTTTTTTTATAATCTGTTCAGTAATATTTTTTATATCTTTTACTAAATAAATTACCAAATCTTTGCACCATTCAACGTTCGTAAGTTGTAGTGTTTTTTACATTTGTTTCCATGAAATAA
>NC_087216.1:69779032-69789032 GCF_015104395.2 Macrobrachium nipponense | reverse complement strand
ATCTAATGATATAAAGCGTATATTTTAATGTTCGTTGGTAAAACAAGGCTCTATTTGACTGTAGATTCTAGCACGTTTAGTTACGTTAAACCTTATGCGTAAGGGGAAAATCTTTCATGCGTCCTGAGTAACCTGGAGGTCGATCACCCATTGTATAACTAAAATATGCATGAATAATATTAATAAATGTGTTTTGGATGTAGTTGATGATAATAGTAATAAATAATAATAATGAGAATAATAATGTAATTATAATGATTATTAGCATTAGCAGGAAGCAGACCTCTCGGGGATACATGTCTCATTAAAAAGAATGGCAGAGTTAACTGAATTTATCTTATAAAGAATTTTCTCTATTTTTCAGGTAATTCCCTTTTCATAATCAGCGAGACTACTGAGTAACTGGCCTTTTATATTCATGGTGTTATTATGGTATTTTGAATGTCAGGGTCTGGTATTATCAATACTAAAATATATGAAATATATTTATCCTGATTGTATTTCAATATGTAATAATTATTCAATTACATTGATGGAAAGAAATGTCAGAACATTCCTTAGTATAAACGCATAACTCCTAATCAGGTCAGAGGTCGTGGAGGAAAGAAAGGCCAAAGCCACAGTCACAGGATGCGTGTGAAGGCTAGTTAAGCATAACAACAAACATACGAACGTCAACCTCTGGGATGAGAACCTACTTTGGCTCTCACGAGAACTTTAAATGATGACTGTTAAACTAAAAAGAGGTGTTCGTTCGTACACGCTATCTTTTGTGTTAGTTTGCTAACCTATTGCATTGTAAATCACTCTGTAAGAGATCACCTCTTCTTCTCCCTCCGTCCATCTTAGACATCAAGCTCTTCTCAGCAACTATCTATTTTTTGACTACCGTGTTTCCACGACATCCTTCAACCAAACCAAGAATATGAAGAAAGAGTTCAGGATATATCTTCCTGCCTGAAGAGAGAGAGAGAGAGAGAGAGAGAGAGACACTGTGTACCTCTCCATGACAACCAGAAGTACACATCGAGAGCTGTGTACGACACTTTGGTGTGTTCAGTCCCTTACGATATGTATATATATATATATATTATATATATAATATATATATATATATATATATATATATTAGATATATATATATATATATAGATATATATTACATATACATATACATATATACATATACATATACATATATATATATAATATATATATATATATATATATATATATATATATATATAATATATATATATATATATATATATATATGTTGCTACTTTCAAAATGCATATATCCCCTCTTAGACTGTATAAGATGTTAGAATAGTTTGCAAATTTTTTCAGATTCCTAGCTAGCTTAGAATTAGGATGTTTAAAATGTGTGTTCAGATTCTGCATAACATAATGTAAAAAGAGTATATAACGTAGTATGAAAAGAGAGAGATTATCTTTGTCTGTTCGAAGCTACAGTTGTTTTTTAAAACCTGTCAACACGTTTTGATAAGAAGACCTCGAGGTCTTCACTGTGTTTTTGGGAATTCTGTCATCATGTCTGACAGGGACTTTTGCTCGAGTCTGTTTCGACCGAGTCGTGTCTTAGGTTGAGCAGATTGGTTTGATATGCATACGTCTTTGCCAAAAACCACGTGCAGATTTTCACAGTTTGTCTGTAAAGTTACGTCACATTTCGAAGCTTCTATAAAGAATTATTGCCCAAAACGTTTTGCGTCATCTCCACTGTCCAGCTTTCATAAGGAAGAGTTTTTGTTACATATTAGAAATGTGTTTTGTTCAGACTCTCTCTCTCTCTCTCTCTCTCTCTCTCTCTCTCTCTCTCTCTCTACTCTCTCTCTCTCTCTCTGCCTCACCATAATTGATATTAACGTAACGTAAAATGGTCACTCGTAGCTTGTAGATTCAGATTTGATATTTCTTAGAGTTATTTAGTATTATTTAGTGTTTTGTGGAATCTGTACAACATTGTGTGTAACGACGCCTGTTTTTGTGAGTGTGAAACAAGCTGCAGCAAGAAAGAAATTGGTATACCCAGAAGGTAAGTGTGTTTTTTTATTAGTACATGGTTTAGTAAAACTATTAACTACTGGTTCCGATGGATTAGAGAACTAATAACTACTAGTTACCAATGGTTTGAGTGAAAACTATTTACATTTTTACACATTGCAAATTTTTGTGTTTTTGTGTTTGTTTCATTTGAAGTGCATTTATCCATTTTCTTTTTGAAGTGTTTATTTTTGGTGCATTTATCCATTTTCTTGTTGAAGTGTGTCTTTTTATTTTATATATTCGTGTGATTGATAATTTTTGCAATTTTGGTATTTTCCACATTTTTCTGTTTTCATTTGCATTCACAATTTAATTAACTTAGTTTTTTTCATTAATTAATCTATGCCCATTTAATTGAATTTAACACTTGTGAATTAATTTGCATTTACTTAGAATTCTGTTCAAGTTTTGTTGTTGTTTAGCACTTGTGAATTAATTTCCAAATTTCAGTTATTGCCTAGCATTTTGAATTTTTGATTGAATTCATTTTCTTAAATTTTGTGATAATCAATTTTGATTTAATTTTACTTAATTGATTCAAGAATTAATTAGACTTTACTTTGTTTTCAAGTAACTGTAATTTTCCCTGATATTGTGAATTTCACTTATAAAGGTTTTGATTTGGATAATAGATTTTTGTATTTAAAGTTTCTAACCAGTATATTTGCATATGATTATATTTAGCTTAGGTAGAAACATAGAGTGGTAATTGATCTGTTTTCCTTCAATTTATTTGAAGTGACTTAGAACCAGGGAAGTACTTAGACTTCTGAAATCAGGGAAATACTTAGACTTTTAAAGTTGTTGATGGAGTGATGTCCTTTAATTTTGATTTAATTACTTACAAGATTACCTCACACCAGTTTTGATGGACTTAGTCTGATTTCTGCAATACTAGTAAGTTGTTAAGGGATCACTGTTGCCTTTAGAGTATTCAGTCGTTTAGTACCTGTGATGAGGGTTCAGGTGTCTGGCTGTTGTGAGGTAACAATTATGATGGGTAAGTGTAGTAACCAGATACTTGGCACTTTGTCACAATATATATATATATATATATATATATATATATATACATATATATATATATATATATATATATATATATATATATATATATATACATATTATATATATATGTATATATATATATATATATATATATATATATATATATATATATATATATGTATATATATATACATATATAGCGTATATATATGTATATATATATGTATATATATATATATATATATATATATATATATATATATATATATATATATATATATATGGCGACTACAAGTGGATGGTAGAAGGTGATCTCCGCTACAAAATCGTTAATATAGTTTTTACTTATTATGACTGTATTTTCAGAGTCAGTTGTTTCCTTAATGTCGACATGTTTCAGCCACCTCGCTGGCCATCATCTGGACGCTGCAATGGGCGTTCTGGATGGGCATCGTTTGTTGTTTTAAGATTATGCCAGTCTTGTGCTGGCACGGGCTCTTGTTCCTGCAGCAGCCCATAATTGGGCTTTGATAGTAGAGGTAGTCCTGAAACGAATCTGGTTGATTCTGCTCGCCTCCTGAACGACGTCTGGTGCTGGTCGCCTGGCGGCCGTTGGAAGGAGGAGGGTTTCCTGCGTATCATTAAGCAAGCGCTGCTTCTTACCAATATACATACAGGGCTTCCAGGATGCGCAGGCGGAGGTGGTCTTCTTCAAGGGGTCCTGCTGCGTAGGGGGACCTGGAGTATTCTTCATCACCAGGCTGCTGGCTTTTTTTACTTTTATAGTAAAAATAATCTGGATTGGTATGACAGACGTATTTTTTAATGATCTTCTTAAGGGCTTCCTCGTCATTCTCATACTTCCTGTGGAAGTGCCCTTTATAAAAAAAAATCCTGACCTGTTGTTTTTTTTTGTTTTTTTTTTGTGTTTCAGCTTTGTCAACGTTACCTTCGGACATACTTATCCATTTCCTTGATTCGGGTGGCCGCTTCATCAACGAGGATCTGGGCGGCGTCGCTCTAGGTCGTCGTGAGTGTCATTGTATGAGGAGCAGTGCGAGAGGGCTCTTCTAACATTATTATTATTATTATTATTATTATTATTATTATTATTATTATTATTATTATTATTATTATTATTATTATTTGTATTTTTTTCGTTAAAATCAAAACCTCCCAAGGTCAGGAAAAAGCTACTCTATCATAAATAAACTAATCAAGAATACCCACATTAGGAAACGCTCAGTTCAAGGCAGGCAAACAGTCCTGAAAATACTGAAAGTATCATGAAGTTCGAATTAGGCTTCTATGACTCCATTTCGCAGATAATTTTGGTCCTTCACATTGGACTGAAAATCGATTATTGGAAAGTTGCGGCTGGTTTCTGACACAGGTGGCACTCCCTCAATGGCTTTTACCTCAGGCTTCGATATTCCAGTTCGTTTGTTTATTCTTTTCCTTTTCTTGTAGGCAAAGGTTGAATAGAAGATATGGATTCTAACTGTATCAGTCATGTAGCTTATTAAGAAAACATCCAGTCTTTCATGATGACAATAACATCTTGGTTGAAGTAAATTTGACGGTTTCTAGCATGTCTGAGAGAGAGAGAGAGAGAGAGAGAGAGAGAGAGAGAAGAGAGTTATGCTTCTATTAGACGAGGTTTTGACCCCTCTATTATTGAGAAGCATAAAGATGTCCATGAAGTACGTATGGGTTTGGAACATGTCATCTCATTCGCTGTAATGCAAATTTGCAAGGTGAGATTGCCCTACAGCGGGGGGGGGGGGCAGCTGCAAGCAATTGCACCCACCATGTGACAAGCACCTTCCCTTCATTTCCTGTTATTCGCTCGCTTTTTCTCAGGTCTTTATTCCTCCGCTCATTAATAATTCATTCAGCAGACGAAAAGGTTCTCAGAAGCTAAGAGAATAAGCCTAAGGTTCACTCTTGGATGACTCAGGTTTAAATAGGGAGGGCCGTCGGATCGTTCGTCGTAAGGTTGTCAGAATTCAAATTTCTGATTATACATACATACATATATATATATATATATATATATATATATCATATATATATATATATATATATGTATGATATATGTATATATATATGTATATATATATATATATCATATATATATATATATAATATATATATATATAATATATATATATATATATATATATATATATATCATATATATATACTATATATATATATATATATATGTATGTATAATGTACGTATATATATATATATAATCAGAAATTTCAATTACGTACATTCGTGAAGTGTACCCTATCGTAGGACCTCGAAAATGAGAGCACACGGTCTCCAGAATATTTACTTACTGACTGAAACCCAGCAAAAAGTAAATTGCCTGCATTGCAAAACGTCATGTTGGAACACCCTAGTCCGAGGAAATAGTGCACACTTCACGGAGATTCATTTTTAAAGCAGAGCGAAGTCAGGACCCTGTCTGTATCTCGACAGTTCGGTCGGTCGATGTTGTCTCCATTCATGAGTTTATTCGGCTTTTTTGAATATTGAATGGAAAATGCTGCCAACCTTGTTGACACTGTCTAGTGGAATTCTGGTGGTTGTTCATGTATATATATATATATATATATCTATATATATATATATATATATATATATATATATACATATATATATATATATATATATATATATATATATATATATATATATATATATATATATATCATAATCGTGGCAAATAATGTTGATTTTATAAAAACGTTACAAGAGCTTTCGAACCCTGTCCTGGGTTTTCATCTTCAGACTAATTAAAATCATTAATACAAAAAGTAGATAAGTAACTGTAAGGAGAGAACCAATGTAATGGGTCATGGGAGACCTAGACGATGTGTTTCCCTAACGGACGAGCGACGGCAGGACGGTCGACTGTCCAAGTATATAGTTGATTGCTTGTCCACAACATATATTTTGCGTGTCTATCCTTCATGATCTCCTCACTTCTTGTTGTCCTTGTGTGTGTAATTCATGGTTAGCGGTGACATTCTCGTAATGGTTTATATGTCTGTGGCAGCATCAGATGGAGGAAAGACAGAGCCTGTCCTAACATTAAAAAATCTTCAATAAATGTTTGGATTATATAAAAGTGAACTAGTGGGTCCTCGTTAACGAACGACTTGTTCCCTTAAGTGATTCTCCCTTGTTATGACAACGCATTCAACTCATCTTATGTTTACGTCGTTACTTCTGTGAATGATGTTCCAGTCTGGTCGATGACCGTTATTGAATGCTTGGGTAACTATTGCACTGTTTTGATATGTGGATGTTTCGTATACTCTTGGTACTATGGGGTTGTTTATGATTGCTGTTGTTTCTGGTTAGGTTATTTCTTATCATGATGGTATACTTAAAATCAATTTTAATATTGTGGCTATTATTTACATATAATGGGTATGTTTATATATGTTAGTTAAAAGGTAAGGTTTAAAACTCTACTCGTTTTTCTATTATTCTTATCCGTGGGGCAATAATCAGTCTTCCGAGTAATTGAGAGTACCTTTTCAGTGAGTAGGGGGGTGGGGGGTGGGGGGTTTGTGCTACCTGAGGCTTCTGAAAGTTTGTTAATTATTTTTTAACAAGTGGCTTCTCTTTTTTTCTCTATTTCCCTTCACCTCCTTTTACCTCTTCTAATGAACACCATATTCTTTAGAAGCTTGAGTTGAATTAAAGTCAGTGACCCCGTTTGGGGGTGGGTGGAATTCTTTTATATAAAAAGGGTTCATCTTCTGAATAATAATAATAATAATAATAATAATAATAATAATAATAATAATAATAATAATAATAATAATAACAATTCATTTAATCCCGATAATGAAAAAAAAATCCCGAACGCAGTCCGTATTCGGATTGAATCTTTCCCCAGAAGCGATAAGGAAAAACCAGAGAGAAAACTGCTGATAAAACAAGCCACCCAATCCAGCAGATAAGAGAGCCGCCTTTATGGCCTAAGCTCCTCCCTCGACGATCGTAGCAACTCGCCTAAATCTTAATACGGTCTTAAGGAGGAGGTGGTTCCTTCCCCCTCATCCTCCTCCTCCTCTCTTTCATCTCAACCTTTCTGAGATTCCAGACACAGGTTAGTTTGTGGTTGTGGAACAGGAGATTTTTACCAATGCTTCCCCTTAATGATGCCCAGAGGATATTTCAGGTTATGGCACAAATGACAAGGGAGGTTCAGGCTATGGGATTTAGAGATGGGCTTTCCGAAGCCTTGGAACCCTTTCAATGGAAATATTAATCCTGCAATAATTAAGGGATAAGAAACGATTCACTAGTATTACAAATTACCCCAACATGGAACTATTGCTGATTATGAAAACGAAAAAACAATATAATGACAATGAATTAAAAAGTGCAATTTCCTTAACTCATTACGTTATAAGGTTTACTGTTGTAGTTTTCAATGATTGACTAAGTGAAATATTCAAATCTTTTATTCTCTAACTGTCTTCTCTTTTAAATAAAGTTTTTTTATCGATATACCGTTTCTCACAAGATTTCCACACACACGCCTATGGAAGTTCTTAAAGCAGCAATATTGCTACATATAAATTTGTTTTTACCTTTCCAAAGACACACACACACACCACACACACACACACACACATCACACACACACACACACACACACACACACACATATATATATATATATATATATATATATATATATATATATGCATATATATATACATTATATATATATATATATTCTATAAAATAATATATATATATATTATCTATATATATATAATATAAATATTATATATATATATATATATATCTATATATATATATATATATATATATATTATACAGAGAGAGGGAGAGAGAGAGAAACTTGAAGAATATCTGTTTGATTATATAGTTGAAATTATTCTTGTTCACCTACTTTTGCGTTCATGTTAAAAATAATATTCCCGCATTTCTTAGAGGATCCCCTCATATTCTCAAATATTTTTGGTTTATTTTGTTAAAGGAAGAACTTTCTTCAAAGAGTTAAGCCAAGATTAATACTTAAATGGTCAAACTTTTTTCTCATTTTGAGTCAACAATTCTTAGATAAAGACAATTCCTTTCAGTAAAACGTAACGGAACGGCCGACGAATATAAGTTAGGCTAATTCTCTCATATAGAATGTCATATTAGTTTCTGAAGGAAATTTCATATTCCCTGCATCTCTCGGTGCTGCTGAGAAGCGGAGAAAGATGAGAATGAAAGAAATATTAAGAGAAATGCTCTTCAGCTTGTCAAATAATTGGCTGAATCTCTCAGGCTGCTAGTTCTCGAGAATCCCTCGCAAGATGTTTCCTTCGGTCCTCTTTTCCATCCAAAATTATCTCTTACTTCTGAGGGGTTTTTTCGTTCCCAAATGAGGGAAATTCATTTTTTTATTTTGGCATCGTAGCAGATATATGTATATTTTTTTTTCCCAGAAAAAATATGCATTTTTCGTCTCTTTTATGAAAAGAACGAATTCCTTGAATTTTAGATTCTTCGAATGTTAGTTTTTCACGTCCCAAACATTTTTATGTTTTATGTTATTTGATGTTTCGAATGATCTTGTCTTTCTGTTTTTTGTCATATGTGTTTGTTTTGCGTCCTCCCTATCTCATTCTGTTTCGTCGATGTAGCGAAAATATACTAATTCAGTCAATAGTGAAATAGCAGAAAGGGTGAATCTATATATTAGTGACTATTTTTATTTAATTTAATTTCAAGACCATTGAATATCTGAAGTCGGATTGTTTTATAATGAGTTTAATTTTTTTACAAATGTCTTCTGTATATTTCTTTGCTACCTAAATGCACCTATTTGATGATTCGATCCAGTATTTGGTTTTGGTAACTAGATTTCAAACGTTCGGTAACAAACGTCAGCAAATCGGAATCATAATACACAAGTTTATCAATATTTCCTACACATTTTATTTGAACAATTCGATTACAGAACGATGATTAAGAAGATTTTAAAATGTCGAATGTGGAGAGAGAACTCAGAAAACAGGGAAATGAAGCAGAGGCAGTAAATGTTCCTCGCTGTGGAACTTTTCTTTTAGTTCCAGAGGACCTTTATTACTCACAAAGACCGACTGGACTGTGGAACATCTCCCTTCAGAGGAGGTCGTGCAATTGGAACTTCGAAGTTCAAGCGAAGATGCAACAATACCCTAATGCAGTTCTCCTTCCATTTTGAATAACTTTCCTTGCATTTTTATGTTTTTTTATATTTTCTTTTTTTATAAGTAGATCTTCTCTCTCTCTCTGCTCTCGTCCTCTCCAATCTCCTCTCTCTCTCTCTCTCTCCTCTCTCCTCTCTCTCTCTCTCTCTCTCTCTCTCTTCGATTTTCTTGTATTTCCCTTTACCACCTCCTCTTACTACTTTCTCAAGGAACGCCTTAATATTATTTGGAAGCTTGAATTTCCAGACTATGACACCTTTGGTCTTGTTTCCATATGGATAAGATTCATCATTTTCTGAATAATATAATAATAATAATAATAATAATAATAATAATAATAATAATAATAATAGAAATTAAGAATATGAATGACTTTCGACTTGAAGATCAGCTAATTGAAAACAACCAGACCGCTACTTGCTTACAGTTGAGCGCGCTAGTTATGCCGTGTAAAATTCAAAATATTCCTTTTCTTCTCTGAAACTTTTTTATTATCATCTTTTATTATGTGCCTTTGCATTCGTCCTCATCGTCTGTCCTATTAATCTCCGTTCTTTGAAAAATCCTTTGCAAAAAGAATTCTACTATAATTTTTTATTTAACCTTATGCTTAGTTATTTTCCTTCTTTCTCTTTCGTCTGCCGTACTTGGTACAAGGAAGGGATGAATAAACACACA
>NC_087216.1:69769032-69771532 GCF_015104395.2 Macrobrachium nipponense | reverse complement strand
AGAAACTTCATCGTTATATCAGGATAAGTTATCAATGTTCATGAAGACTCATTAGACGTAAATATTAATCAAAAGATTCGTGCGTACCACTAATTATTTTTTATCGCAGAACCCAATCAAGTCGTGATTATACCGGAATTAACGCATATAAACTATATCAATCGTGAACATATGTCATTGATTTTAGAATTCTGCGTAACGGTAGAGATGATATTTGATATCTGTAATGGTAGATATGGTGTTATCTCTCAGTTGCTGTTATAGATTTGGCAGATGTGCAGAGTTTAAATACGCGTGGGAGGAGCCAAACAGCCCAGGTCATTTTGGAAATACTATAGCTGCTCGACAGCTGCACTCTCCTTTTGAGGATTTCCACCGAAATATCCTCCGTCCTCCCATTGAACATATCCTTTCACACATATACCAAAACGTAGAGCAGTTTGCGGCCTTTCCGCCAATATATATATATATATATATTATATATATATATATATATATATTATATATATATATATATATATATATATATATATATATATATATATATATATATGATATATATATATATATATATATAAAGGTTTTTTTTTGCCACGAAGGAAAAAATGAAAAAGCGAGATAGCCGAGTACTTTTCGGTCCTATTCGGACCCTTTACTGAGGCATACTGCCTCAGTAAAGGGTCCGAATAGGACCGAAAGTACTCGGCTATCTCGCTTTTTCATTTTTTTCCTTCGTGGCAAAAAAAACCTTTATTTATACATAGCATCACGTTTTATATACTTCGTATCAAGTTATTCATATATATATATATATATATATATATATATATATATATCATATATATAAATTATATATTATATATATATATATATATATATATATATATGTATATAATATATATATATATATATATATATATATATATATAATATATATATATATATATATATATATATATATATATATATATATATATATATATATATATATATATATATCAAAATATGTATTCTGTACGCTTAATTATATTTATATTTATGGGTGCGAGAAAGCACAGACACAGCGGAACTCCGTTCCCTTTTGTATGTGCGCGTGACGGACACTACGTTTCCGTCCGCACAGCCTCCTTAAATGTATCTGTTCTGTGAGCAAGAGCCCGTGGTGACACAGGTCAGCTTAATTAACAACAACAACATCATCATCAATAAGTAAGTAGGAGTTTCTCCTTGTCTCAGAACATTCCACAACAACTGGTGACCCCGGAGTGACTTGAACAGTCGAACTCCCTCTCAGTCCCAGTCCTCACAATTGGAATCAGATCATCACTTCACAGTTGACACTGTTAAACGTGTTTCTTACCTTACTCCATCACGGTGAGTTGGAAACCTGCGACTTCATATGTGCTGTACTGGTATTTGAACTTTTATTAAGTCACCTTATTGTATAGTCCTCGACAAAATTATAACCTACCAAGGATTAAAAGATTCTTACATTTATGTGATATTTTAATCAGTTATATATATATATGTATATATATATATATATATATATATATATATATATATATATATATATATATATATATATATATTTACACACACATATATATATATATATATATGTATATATATATATATATATATATATATATATATATATATATATATATATATACATACATATATTCTGCATTTGTTGCGTGAATGCTTATTTCTTTCCCTTAGGCTAGTGCATCATGGCTGAAGCTCGTGACGATATCGCTATCACTTCAGACGATGATATGTCTGATGTTTCTTAAAAAGAGAGAGAGAGAGAGAGAGAGAGAGAGAGAGAGAGAGAGAGAGAGAGAGAGAAGCATTGCAGCTCCTAAAAAGACTTATTCTCAGAAATGGAAAGAATGCTGGAACGTCAGTGCCCCAGTTTGCTGGTTGGTTGGCCAAAATCAGCAAGGTCCCACTGTTTTCTCAAAGATTTAGCCTACTGCAATGTATGTAGGTCTGATATAACTTGTGGTAAATCTGAAATTTAGAGACATTCATCATCTCAAAAAGCATAAGAATTTAAGTTTGGAGGTATCGGAAACCAAGTCTCTTGATAGTTTTTTTTCACCAAATGAATTTCTTGACAAAAAAGCTCGGAAATATGAATTACAGATCTGTGCTTTTCTATCTGAGCACCACTTGTCAGTTTCTTTATGAGCCATTACTTGAGTTACTCAAGTCTGTTTTCTGATTACCTTTCTCTAAAAAAAAGGTAAACTTTAGGTAAACAAGAGAGCTTTGAATATAATTCGGCAAGGTTTTGGCAAGCAGTTTCTTGATGTTCTGTGTAAAACCTTGCTGTGAGTGTTTGTTTTTTCAGTTGTTGTAGAGGAAACGACAGATAGGAGCACTAACAACAAATGTGTGTCATTGTACAATATTTTTCTAGATGGAAAGTTTCACAGTTCAGTTTTGGATATTATAAAAGTTTATCGAGAGCAGTGCAAATAGTCTCTTT
>NC_087216.1:69764124-69768532 GCF_015104395.2 Macrobrachium nipponense | reverse complement strand
CCTTAATTGAAAGGAGGTGACAGAATGGGAGAGCTGAACCAAGGATTAGTGGGGTTCTGCATGGCTTGTTCATGTACCTACCTAGATGGTGTACATATCACACAGGACTTAAATGGCACTGGATGAATGACCAGGCTGTGTGTAGGGTGACTGAAATCTTGTATCCCATGAATCAATGTGCATATCAGATTAAGGTGGTAGAAGGATAGCCTCTCGGCCTCAACCAAGAGCTCATAATGGCAAGTGCAAAATCAATCTCAGACAGAAGGAAGACCGCCTGGAGCAAATGTCTTTCTCATGAAGACAAGAAAAATGAAGGTCTAACTTCAGTCTTGGCTTCTGTACAATATAATCCTGGAAACGACGGGTCCTGAAAATGATGGATACAAAATTATTTCAACCAATGTGCCCATTGTTCCAGGAGATTGATGAAATGCCGCTTAACTTTGACCCAGCAAGGCTAGGTGAAGGCAGTCATATATAGGCAACACTGCGACAAAACATGATAAAATACCACAACAGTTGTAAGGTAAAGTTTAATAATGCAAAACTTATTCATGCAAGAAAGTCAAGATCTACAGTTGAAGATAGTTAGCCACAGGAAAGCATGCTAAACAGTGTCGAATGAGTCATGACAATGAAGCATGCATTTTTTGTGAAAATCTGGCACCTGTATTAGATCTTTGACAAGTAATGGCCAAGAGTCTCAACAGACTACATGAGTGCCCTCACACACTTTATGATGGTAAATTATTGGTAAAACAAGGTCCAGGTGATGCAATTGCACAAGAGTTGAAATATCATCTAGTACATCTCACTAGCCTTTACAATAGTTAGAGGTCCCATTTTAGAAATCTTGAGAAAGAACAATGTCACATTTAAGAACCAGATGTATATCCACTGGTTCTATCAGAGCTGGTTAACTGTATCACTGAAACCAGCTTGAGTTAGTATGGTCCTACAATATTTCCTCTTGCAGACATATCCCAATTATACCAGCAGCACCTGGAACAATTGGGCATTGCCTAACCCACTGTAAGTACAAAAGATTAAAGGATAAATTGTAAGTATAAATCCCTGAATTAGAAGCACAGAAAGGAAGAAGTGTGCTCCTTGCCTTGCAGAAAGACGTAGCTTTAGCCCTATCTCAGGCATCTTACTACTTAGATACACTTGTGATTGCTAAAGCAGCAAAGATACTGAGGATGCATATTCTGGATCATCAGTCCAGGTTTGATGGCACCTTTGGTGAAGGATGCATCAATGCTGTCATACTTCAAAGTCTACTCCAGTTCACTAGTATGGTCGAAAATGGAGCAGACACAAAGTCACTGCTAAGGTTTGGTAAATCAGAGTCAGCTCCTACAGTGCAACTGCTTCTCAAAACACAAGGAAGGAGCAGTGTACATCGACAACCAAAGGGTAAGGAAACTCCTTTTCCAGGGTTCATGGGCATGGCTATCTATGCCAAAACCAGGAAGAGAAACCTGATAGAAATGCTTCATGATCATGACATGAGCATTTTCTATGACAGTGTGATGAATCTATCATCCCGACTGGGAGATGCCACTGTCACCAAATATGTGGAGGAGGGTGCAGTCTGTCCACCTGTCTTGAGAAAGGGGTTGTTTACCACTGCAGTCACGGACAACATCAATCACAACTCTTCAGCAACTATGGCTACTACCCCTTTTCATAGACAAGTAATTCCGTATTCCAGCACCCTGCCAAACACAACGGGTGGGGGGAGGGGGGACGGCATCATCCAGTACAGTTTGGGCCAGAGAAGGTAATATCTATACCTGAGCTACCTAACTCCTTCGCAAAACAAGGCATTGAGACAATGCTCAAGATCGACTGAAATTGTTCATACTATACACACACACAGACACACATATGTGTTATGTATGTTTGTATAATATATATATATATATATATATATATATATATATATATATATATTATATACTATATATATATATGCATGTATGTATATATATAAATAATAATAAGTAATATGAATAAAATAATAAATAATAATATCCTCCAATCTCAGGCTGTTGGTTACTGTCGTTATGGTGGTCAGTTGTCTGGATGACGACCTCCAAGTACCTGACCGTCTTCCCCTTCAATTGGGTTGAATACCTGGCTGCCGGACGAAGCTCCTCTGTTGCCAGGAGTTCCATTTACGTCGTTGTCGTTTATTCCTTCATTTCTTAACATCATTGCTGAGTTTTGCTATTTAACCCATAGCTGGACCCTACCCCATCAGGGATAGGGACTCATTTACAGCTGAGTAGACTGGGGAAATTATGGTAAAGATCCTTTCCCAAGGAATCAACGCCGAGGGAGAGCGGCTCACCATCCAATGACTGACCATCCCCAATGTTGTTCTTAACCAGTCCATTGACGACCTAACCCACTCTGCCACGGCGCCACAACAGAATCAACCACCTGATGTTCATGGACGACATCAAGCTGTATGGTAAGAGCATCAAGGAAATAGATACCCTAATCCAAACTGTAAGGATTGTATCTGGGGTACATCAGGATGGAGTATGGAATAGAAAAATGCGCCTTAGTCAACATGCAAAAAGGCAAAGTAATGAGAACTGAAGGGATATTTGATGTTGCTACCAGATGGGAGCAACATCAAACACATAGATGAGACTGGATACAAATACCTGGGAATAATGGAAGGAGGGGATATAAAACACCAAGAGATGAAGGACACGATCAGGAAAGAATATATGCAGAGACTCAAGGCGATACTCAAGTCAAAACTCAACGCCGGAAATATGATAAAAGCCATAAACACATGGGCAGTGCCAGTAATCTGATACAGCGCAGGAATAGTGTAATGGACGAAGGCAGAACACCGCAGCATAGATCAGAAAACCAGGAAACATATGACAATACACAAAGCACTACACCCAAGAGCAAATACGGACAGACTATACATAACACGAAAGGAAGGAGGGAGAGGGCCACTAAGTTATAGAGGACTGCGTCAACATCAAGAACAGAGCACTGGGGCAATATCTGAAAACCAGTGAAGACGAGTGGCTAAAGAGTGCAATGGGAAAGAAGGGTACTAATAAAAGTAGACGAAGACCCAGAAATATAAGAGACATTGAGAATGACAAACAGAAACAGAGGACTGGCACAACAAACCAATGCACAGACAATACATGAGGACAGACTAAAGAACTAGCCAGCGATGACACATGGCAATGGCTACAGAAGGGAGAGCTAAAGAAGGAAACTGAAGGAATGATAACAGCGGCACAAGATCAGGCCCTAAGAACCAGATATATTCAAAATACGATAGATGGAAATAACATCTCTCCCATATGTAGGAAGTGCATTACGAAAAATGAAACCATAAACCACATAGCAAGCGAATGCCCGGCACTTGCACAGAACCAGTACAAAAAGAGGCATGATTCAGTGGCAAAAGCCCTCCACTGGAGCCTGTGCAAGAAACATCAGCTACCTTGCAGTAATAAGTGGTACGAGCACCAACCTGCGGAAGTGATAGAAAACGATCAGGCAAAGATCCTCCTGGGACTATGGTATCTGACAGATAGGGGTGATACGTGCAAATAGACCAGACGTGACGTTGATTGACAAAGTCAAGAAGAAGTATCACTCATTGATGTCGCAATACCATGGGACACCAGAGTTGAAGAGAAAAGAGAGGAAAAAATGGATAAGTATCAAGATCTGAAAAGGATATGGGATATACCAGTGGAAATTGTACCCATAATCATAGGAGCACTAGGCACGATCCCAAGATCCCTGAAAAGGAATCTGGAAAAACTACAGGCTGAAGTAGCTCCAGGGCATCAGCCTTTCGACCATCTCTTCGAATAATTTAGGGTAGATGCGTAGAAAGTTCTTGTGTCCTTTGCGGTCCTCCTTGTTCAGTTCTTGTAGCAGATGCTCGTAGTCTCCATGTAGTTGTCGCCGTGTCAGCCACTCCCGAGCCCAAATCTGCACTGCCCTGCTGTCCTTTTCTGCGTAATTGTGCAGGTGGGTGTGGCACTGTAGTACGTCTTCTCAATCTACCAATGACCTGGACTGCACAGAGACACAGGACAGCTACCAAAAATCTCTGGGTCTCCTGGGGTAAGAGGCTGTGGAGGTCCATATTGCATGCTAGGTGGGCATGGAATGAAGGATGTGCTTGGCAGGCCTCTATATATACCCAAGGTTCATATCCGGCATGGTGCGGCACGGTGCATGTGCAACAATCAAGCACCGTTCCATGTTGTATCTCGTGCAGATGTGCGCGCACTCTGCAACAACACCGCAAGCCACCCGCAACACACCGCTACACGGAGTAACAAAGCCACGAGAGGGCGTGCCCTGGCATAGTAACACACACCATAAAACTGCACCAATA
>NC_087216.1:69719124-69744124 GCF_015104395.2 Macrobrachium nipponense | reverse complement strand
AGGCAAATTGGAGTGTTACCTGGTTAGGTTTCTGATAAAAGACAGAAAAAGAGAATATTGAAATTTTACTGATGACTATGATGATGAAAACGTTTATGTCCACCCAATTAAGGTAAATTTTATAACTTTCTTTTAAAGGTTGACAGTAGAAGCATAGCAAATAAATGGGGTCTGGGATGGGGGGGGGGGTGAGCCCCAGCTAAGCAAACACTGCCAAAAGGGCCAAAAGGTTATGTTTGGATTGTGTCCTTGTAATCAGTTGGCTTATCTTATCTGGGGGGTGGAGCCCCAGGCCAAGTAACACGGCCAAATAGCCTAGTAGGCCGTGTACTTGGCCTAGTAGTACTAGGTTTGATTATGTTGGGTTAGGTTAGGTAGGAACAGTTCCAACTCAGTTTTCCTTATGTAATTATGTATTTGTGCTTTAATGTGTTTTGAATGATTATGATAGTAAATTTTTCTTTTGTTGGATGTAGTAGGGATGTATATTATAACTCAAAAACAACTCACTTCCCACATGTATTACTATCAGAATCATTCAAAACACTAAAACACACAAGAGAATTGCATAATTACTTGGAACTTATGTAAAAATTTACCTATGTTTTTCAATGGCACACCATTTTAAAAGTGAGCAGATTGGGGACACAGGCCTAGCCTACCAAACATCATTCCCTCGCTACCACCAGTCTGTGAGGCAGCCTCTCGTTCAACAAAAACATAAATTAAACACAACATGAACAAAGATGAATTTTGTATAAGAAAAAACAAAATGGGTTTTGCTCTGAATACGAAAATAGAAAAGGTTTCTATGGTTTCTTGACGTCATCCTGAAGGACTCCCACCGAGTGAGAAACCGCTTTTTGATCGAAGCCCTTTCCTACACAATCCCACCGCCGCATTTAGATACATCTCTGAAACTGAAGGAGCCGACGAAGAACAACTGTTCGAAAGAACGAGACCTTGACGCAACCAGTGACCTAAAGGACTTATTTACTGCTGAGAATTTCGAATAACGAGCACGAAATATCTTACTCTAGTATATAATGAAGTACATATAACAAGAATGATGTGATTTAAAAACTGATATCGCCACTGTATTTATTAGCCACGATCATAATAAGCTGAAAAGCAGGACATGTCAACAGGGAAACCCAATAAAGGCATTTTTCACCGAGCACAAAATCACCATAAATAACATTCGTTATCCTTTCTTACCTGTGAGATGTTGGTCCCACTTGCTGCCGAGGGATTCTTGCGCCATTTTCTACCATTAGACGCCGCAAAACACACCACTATGCCTATAATGAACGAAAAATAATGATAAATAATCACTGGTGTACAAGACAGCTTTTCGCGGAATCCGGGGATTTCCCGGAAGCATCGACGGCGCCACCCTGGTGGTGGGAGACGGAAGTAGTACCCGGTGATACCTCCACAACAAAAGATGATAATATATCAAAACTAGAACATTTAGCGAACAACCTGAGATTATTATCCATCTTGAAATAAGGTGCATCCAATTCTATACTTCAACATTACTGTTGCTAATTTAAAGAAGACGAACGGTTTTGAATCTGGCAGATTAAATGAAAACGTTGGCATCAACTGGCTTTCTTCTGTGGGTTTAGCTTCGATCTACGTAATTTACGAACGATCTCTCTTCAAAGTTAGAATTTCAAAGTTAGATCTCTTTTCAAAGTTAGAATTTATCGTAAGAAGAATTTTTTACTCCTGGGCGACCAGAGAAATCCCCAAAATTGACAGGAATTATTAAGAAATGGAAAAGTTACCCTTCACTAGAGTTTGCTGTCCGTTTTCATTTAAAGGAGAATTCGTTAATGCTGATATTTTTTTTACCACTTAAATACTAATGAGTATATGTTTATTAGTTTACTATTACATAACGTTTTATCAAAATAAATTAATATCAACATATAGGTAGGACTAGTGCCCAACATACTTTGAAAGTTCAAAATAAATAGCTCATTAACTTGGTCATTTTCATATAACGACAAATGTCATGTTACATAGAATGTAAACAAGCGAGTCTGTCTCGGCTTAAATTGGCCGAATCGGGGCACGCTGGAAAATCTCCCGGCCTGGAACGGTTCCTCCTCTCTCCTTCTCCACCTCTCATTCGCCACCTCATCCTCCTCCTCCTCCTCATTTGCCCTCTCCTCCTCCTGCGTCTCATTCTTCACATCCTACTCCTCCTTATTCTCCACCTCCTCATCCTCCATCTCCTCCTCCTCCCCATTCTCCACATCCACCTCCTCATCCTGCCCCTCCTCCTCTGCCTCCTTCACCTCCTCCTCCTCATTTACCACCTCCTCCTCATCCTCTTCCACATCCTCCACTCCTCAGCCTTCTCTCCTCATTCTACCACCTCCTTCTCCTCCCCATCCCCATCCTCCTTCTCTCCTCCTCCTCTATTCGTGTGAGTGTGTGTGTTTGTATTTTTATTGTATTCAATGCAGCTAAATGTTATGTGGTAGAGTACGACATCTCGTTTTCTACTAGTATATATACTCTAGTAGATTCACATCAGCCATGCATCTAATGTCTAGGCCAGTCCCTTACAACTTTCCTGATTGGCTGTTGATAAGCCAATCACAGGGCTGGAAACTCTCAGTCTCTCGAGAGTGTTCACATAGGCATCATGTATGTTCCACCTCTCCTGATTGGCTTATCAACAGTCAATCAGGAGCGCCATAAGGGACGGGCCAAGACATCAGATGCACGGTTGATGTGAATCTACTACAGTAGAAAACGAGCTGTCATACTCTACTGAGAGATACACTAGCCATGACGTGACACAAATCTCGTATCTGTAACAAAAATGGCGCATACTCCCGAACTGTAACCGAGTACTGGACCTTCCCTGAAAAAGCGGGACACCAGATCTTAAAAACTAACCATAGAATCTTTTTGAAAATAATCTCATTATGTTTCCCACGCGCAAATTCTCCCATAAAATAATCATAGATTAACCTATCCCAGGGGCATTGCAAAAAAAACTGGGGCTGGGCAATACTAGTACAGTACATATTGGGAATTAGCGAACGGGACAGACAATGAATAGGCCTATACAGCAAAGCAGATATTATTATAAACAATGTAAGAGATAACGACTGTCAATAAAACCTCCAAGCAACTCAGGACTGTTTTGAATAAAAAAAAAAAAAAAAAAAAAAAAAAATTATTGCTTAGAATAAATTTTTCTTCTAATATCTTACATGGAAGCTTTGACTGCAACACAACCTAACATTATCACTACTGTGGCTGGTTTTTTCTTTTTTTACGTGCTGATGGCAACCTTTACTGATCACTTTTTCCCTCAATATAGGAGCTTCAGTGATGTTGGATTTTTATGTTTACCTGTCAGCTTAAAAAAAAAAGCTATAGTAATGATTTAGATAGGTTTTATTGCAATCACAACTTACAATTAAGATATTGCAAACCTTCACAGATAAAACCGCACCCCCCCCAAAAATAAAAAAATTCAAGCGTTTAAGGTTTTATGCCCATATCCAAAGCAGGCCAGATGTGTTTTCATGCTTTATTGATAGACATTATCTCTCGTATTTTGAGAATCAGTGCATTCTAGGCCTACTCATTCCTGCCCCTTTCCCAGGTGGCTCTCCTTTCACTGGTGCGATATTTGTGTCACTTCTTCCCAGTGGGTCTTTTGGCAAGGGTTGACATCTCGGTTTCTTCCACCATGTATTTTACCACACCATCCCCCAATTTTAAGTTGTATTAAATACACACACACACACACAACACACACATATATATATATATATATATATATATATATATATATGGGTATATAGAACCGTTAGTCTTTTTTCTTTAAATAATCAAGAGTAGCTTTAGCATATAGAAATTATGCATCTTTTTTCAACGTGGATGATCGTGTCTGGTTGTTTATTAATTTCTATAGTTTTGAGAAATCACCTTTTGCTGTGGTGGTGTCATAACTGGAGATAGTATCTCTTTAATATTAATAGTCAATTCCATTCCCTCTTTCCACTCACCAAAGCAAGTTTTAGCTAGATGTCGTAGGCTTACTGTAATAAAAATTTTAACTATTGCAGCTTCAGTAATATATTTCCCACAGTGCTTCCATATACAAGGTTTCGTTGTATATACAACGAAACCTTGTATAGATCACAAATATGCCGAATTGCCCCAATAATATAATGATACAAGCACACGAAAGGCCAGCTTGTATTAAATGGTCTATGACGATCGAACGCAAGCAAACGATGAGCTTATATCTTTGTACGTTAAAAGAAAAAAAATATTGGATAACAATAAATAAATAAATGCAAATGCAATATATTTTAATAATTTCTTGCATGTATATTACTTGAGTAGAGTAATATTCAAAACAGCATGAAATATTTTGTCGATGATTCTTTCTGGGGAAAGTGAAAGTGACAGACGCTGGAACTGGAAGCAGTGAATTTTACTTAATTTAGCTTGGCAATGGTTCTGCTGTTTCTTTTCAGAATACTTTGCATATTTACATAATTTCCCCCTATCATACGAATGTTTTGTAAGTAGCTCAGTGACTAGCACTTCTGGGAGTGTATTGTCAAATAACATACGAACAAAATTTGAAATCTCATTGAGCTCCTGTCATCCTTTGGGTGTTGTGACATATGCACGACACAAAATGCTAATGAAGACACACACACACACACACACACACACACATAGATATCTATATATATATATATATATATATATATATATAGATATATATATATATATATATATATATATATATATATATATATATATATATATATATATATATTGGGACCAAGTGCCAAGTATCTGGTTACTACACTTACCATTCATTATTTGTTACCTCACAACAGCCAGACACCTGATCCCTCATCACAGGTACTAAACGACTGAATACTCTAAAGGCAACAGTGATCCCTTAAACAACTTACCAGTATTGCAGAAAATCAGACTAAGTTCATCAAAAACAGGTGTGAGGTAATCTTGTAAGTAATTAAATTAATGAAAGGGCATCACTCCATCAACAACTTTAAAAGTCTAAGTATTTCCCTGGTTTCAAAAGTCTAAGTAACTTCCCTGGTTCTAAGTCACTCCAAGTTAATTGAAGGAAGACAGATCAATTACCACTCTGTTTCTACCTAACATCAACATAGTCATAATAAATGCAAATATACTGGTTAGAAATAAAATACTTATAAAATTTTTATATACAAACATTTATTATTAATCTCAAAATTATAAGTGGAAATTCACAATATCAGGGGATAATTACTGTTACTTGAAAACAAAGTAAAGTTCAATTAATTCTTGAATCAATTAAGTAAAATTAAAATCAAAATTAATTTATCACAAAATTCAAGAAAATTAATTCAATCAAAATTCAAAAGTGTTAGGCAATAATTGAAATTTGGAAATTAATTCACAAGTGCTAAACAACAATAAAACTAATTAAATTCACAAGTGTTAAATTCAGTTGAATGTGCAATGATTACGTAATGAAATAACTAAGTAATTAAATTGTGAATGCAAACTAAAACACAGAAAAATGTGGAATATACCAAAATTGCAAAAAGTATTAATCACACAGAATATAAAATAGAAAACACACTTCTTAATAAGAAAATGAATAAATGCACAAAACATAAAAATCACTTCAATGAAACAAACACAAAACACAAAAATTTGCAATGTGTAAAAAATGTAAATAGTCTCTCTCAAACCATTGTAACTATTAGTTATTAGTTCTCTAAACCATCGTAACCAATAGTTATCAGTTTCTTACCAACCATCATAAACATTAGATATTAGTTGCAACTAATAAAAATATAATACACTTTACCTTCTTGGTATACCAATTTTCTTTCTTTGCTGCAGCTTGTTTCACAATCACAAAAACAGGCGCGTCACACACAAATATAATGTTTTGTTCAGATTCCACAAAAACACTAAATAATACTAAATAAACTCTAAGAAATATCAAATCTGAAATCTACAAGTTACGAGTGACCAATTTATGTTACGTTAATATAATCTCAAGTATGTCGAGGGAGAGAGAGAGAGAGAGAGAGAGATGTCTGAACGCTACGCGGTTCTAAGATGTAATGAAAACTCTTCCTTACGAAAGCTGGAGAGCGGAGATGACACAAAACGTTTTGGGACACAATTCTTTCCAGAGGCTTCGAATGTGACGCAACTTACAAAAAAACTGAAATCTGCATGTGGTTTCGGCAATGAAATACACCTATGAAACCAGTCAGTTCAACAAAGACACATATTCAATCGAAACAGATTCGAGCAACAAGTCCCCATCAGACGTGATGCCAGAATTCCAAAACACAACAGAGACCTCGATGTCTTAAATCAAAACGTGTTGTCAGATTAGGAAAGCAATTCTAGTTTCGAACGGACAAAGATAATCTCTCTCTTTACAATCTACGTTATATATTCTTTTACATTATGTTATGCGAAATTCTGAACACACATTTTAAACATCCTAATTCTAAGCTAGCTAGGAATCTGAAAAATGTTGCACAATCTATACATAATATTTTATACAGTCAAATGGGGGCTATATGCGTTTTGAAAGTAGCAATATATAATAAGTAAATATAATATATATATATATATATATATATATATATATATATATATATATATATATATATGTATATATATATATATATATATATATATATATATATATATATATATATATATATATATATATAAGCCATTGGAACAACATTCAAAATGAACAAATAATGGCTACAATAATAAAGGAATTCTGACTGATATAAAATGAAAGTGTGCTTAAAAGAAGGCCAGTAAAATCAGTAGCACAGGTCTAGCGTTCGGGTATCAGTGCTTCGTTTCATAACGGCCAACATCACTAAGGGTTACTTTTCCAGTCTCCTACGTGGATACAACTTTGGCATAATAATGAAGTGGTTTTCATATTCTTGCAGAGGAATCGTTTTACATGTAACCAAGTTTGAATGATAAGGAAATCCTATGATGTGAACTGTTTGTGGCACAGGTCGGTGTCTAGCCAAGGCTATCCCAGTGAGATAAAGCAGTCATTGAAAGCCATCGTTTTGTTTTGTGTTTTATACGAAAACAGAATGCGCGATGCAAGTTCGTCTTTCCTTTGCTTGAGTTGTTATATGAATGATTTAGATATGGATGGTTAGGGTCTTTACAGGAAGGTGTGAGGGACAAACAAAAGATGTGTTTGACCGACACTGGTGGAAGAAAGTTGTCACAAACATCGACCCCCATCGAAGTGGGAAAAGATGCAGAGAAAGAATAGGAAAGTGTGGGGATTCTTCGTATATTGAGCTACATTGGCTCCCAGTAAAAGCAAAAATAAAAAAACAAAATACGTCTTACAGTCTGAGGCATATACTATAATATAGCGAACCAACATATCTGAGAAACTGCTTAAGTTTCTTTAGAACTGAAATGAATATTGTGATCAGACAAGCCAAGCGAAGCATATAGGCCATTTGAATCTAGAACAAATTGTAAGTCAGGTGAGAGAGAATTTGAACATTGCACATCAAGACTGTACAAAAAAATACCGCCGGAAATGAAGATCATACAAGAAGGAAGCAGATTTAAGAAGAACTAAAGACTCCTATTCTGAGGAGCTACGATACTGAAGAGAAAACACTAAAAGACATATTGTTATAAAATATAAGAAGCAACTTATATTTTGAAAAAGTACAAGGGCCGCCAGCGAGGAAATCATCCCTGTGGAGGGCTGTAAATAAAACCAAACAAGTAGGTTTCTGTATATAAGTATTCAGATATATTAATGAAGATATCATTTGCATCTTTATCACTTTAATACTACGATATCGGAAATATTGATTTCAACCGACCACAAACTAGCTATGAGTATTGCCTCATCTACCCAAAACCCTTGTTGGAATTTGTTAATTAAGAGAGTAGACGTCACGTGTCCCACCCACCAAATGGGCGGCGCTGCCTGCAGCCAACTCCAGCCACTCAGGAACCGCGGAAAGTGTACCTACTTGTTCTCTGTGTAACCGGATATATTGCTGTTTCTTATGTGCATAGCGTTGTGTTTTGCGTCGTCTAATTGCAGAAAATAGCGCAGGAATCCTTCGGCAGCAAGCGGGGCCAACATCTCAGAGGTAAGCGAAGGAAAACGAATGTTATTGAATTTTGCGGTGATTTTATGCAGTCTAGAGTTGGATTTTTCCGTGTTGACCATGTCCTGCTATTAAGCAAATTATGATCGTGGTTAATAAATACAGTGGCAATTTCAGTTTTTAAATCACATCATTCTTGTTATATGTACTTCATTATATGGTAGAGTAAGATATTTCGTGCTCGTTATTCGAAATTCTCGGTAGTAAATAAGTCCTTTAGGTTACTGGTTGCGTCAAGGTCTCGTCTCTTCAAACAGTTTGTTCTGACACAAAGGAACCTTGCTGTATTTTGTCAGTCGTTAGGTTCTCTTGCATAAGTAGGCCTGTAGGATACAGTCTCCTGCCGTCGGCTTTTACAGTTTCAGAGTATAAAGGTGGCGATGGGGTTGTGTAGGAAAGGGCTTCGATCAGAAAGCGGTTTCTCACTCTCGGCGGGAGTCCTTCAGGACGACGTCAACAAACCTGAAAAACCTTTTATGTTACCCGAGCCAAAGCAAAAATTCTTTCTTTGTGTTTTCATATATAAAATTCATCTTTGTTCAAGTTACGTTTAATTTGTTTCCGTTAAACGAGAACGAGAAGCTGTCACACAAATTGGTAGTAGCAAGGAAATGACGTTTGGTAGCCTAGGCTACGCATGGGCCTACAAACTCCTCGCTTGTTAAAATTCTCCACCATTTGAAATATATTTTACAGCTCATTTACAAAACCGAAAAATGTGTTTTCCATAGATAAAAGTTAGAGAATCATCAAGCTTAGGAAAAAATAACGTTTTAAGAATGGTATTGGCAAGGAAATGAACTCGTCCAAGCAAACGCTAGACTTGTGCTTATTAATTCGGCAGGCAACGATTATATTTCCAGATAAGTAATTATTGCTTTCTTATGGTAGTCCACAGAATTAAATTCCCACCGTCGTTCCATAACCTTAGAACGGAAATAAATTGCTTGATAGCCTGATTTGTCGTCGGTTTGTACCTAGACGCATTACAGGGAAAAAATCATATTTTGTTAAGCGTGTCTTCAGCACTTCCGGAATTACGAAAGTGCATTTTTTAAAGTGACCTAGATACCGCCTTCATAGTCGAGCTATTCATTGCTTGCCCTTAACAATGCTTGGTGGAATGTTGGCCTAGGAGGCGCCCTTGTTAGTGCAGCGTGTCTGGTTTCAAACGGCCACCCGAGACCACACGCTTGGCAGGGAGAGCGTCTTGTTACTGACTATGGTTTTTATGACGCTATCTATACCTGCATCACAATACGAACAATACTGTATTTACGAAAATCACATTATATTCAGCTACTTTCCTCTGCTGTTTAGCTTCATGCAATAGTTTTCTGTTAGTTATTAACTAAGGAGTTTATTTTTCTAGCTCTCAATAATTTCCCTCACATATTTCATTAGACTTTCTTGGGCTCCACCTTTGATTTTCTGTGAATGATTTTAAAGTTTATTTCTAGGCAACATACTTTTTTTTTGTAGATTTCCTGAAGGTCTGAATACACATCTTTTCACATAATAATTTGTTAGTTTTCAAGTTTTATTTTTATTTTCTATATATTTACGTAATTTTTAATTTGTATTGCTGTTCTTCCTTGAGTCTTTATTCACCTCCATTGGTAGATGAAGTTCTGAATGAGCTAAAACAATTCTGTAAATTAAACAAAACCATAACGAAACGAAATAAAAAAAACAATCTTGGTCAAATGGCATAAGGTTAAATAAATACAGTTAACAGAATGAGAATAAAAAAAAAAGAAACGAAGTAGGATTAACGCGACATATTTTTCCTTGGCACAATTGGTTCCGCCTCTTTTCTCTGACGTTATCTCACCAGAGGAGTGTTGGGGACGGGGAAGGGGGGTGGATGTAGGGGGACGAGACATGCCCTTGAATAAAAGGCTTCCCTCGTAAACTGCAACGTCTACTCATCCGTTTCCTTAGGATTCTGCTGACGTTCGCGCCTTATTTCCAATAAAAGTCGTGTCTGCTCTGTCATTATTACTGGTGTGGGGGTTGTTGGGGGGGGGGGGGGTTCGTAGGTTCAGTCACTCGATTGCCCACTCAAGTGCGTTCTTCTTCTCCTCCTTCTTCCTCCTCGTCTTTGTTCTTTTTCGATATGGGAGCTTTACAAGGAGCGTTTAGCTGCCAAAAAGAAAGCCTTTTGGGTGGTGGGGGGGGGGGGGGGGGGGGGGGGGGGCGGGGGTTGGGGGGAATATTTTGTTCTTAGTGAATTTTGTAATTAAGATAATGCACTCTTGTATAAATTTATGTTATTTATTGTATATTTTGTCAACAGCCTAACAATTATTCTAGTCAATTCATATTTCAACCCTTGGACCCAACGAGACCGTGGCATTTGCTGGTACTCGGTGGAACCCCCTACAATCCCTTCACCCAATATATGTGGATATGTCGCCCATAAATGTTGAGCCTTCCCCAACAAACACATACACACAAACACACATGACTAAAATAAAAAAAAATGCAAAGTTTATTACTCATCATCCAAATTCTTACCCTTTTTTTAATGTGATGGGTGAGCTTGCTTCTGGCTACAGAGGACATCAAAGTCTGGAACTATGTTTGTTAACTGCAGACGCATATCAGGTGCTGCAGCCAACTTGCTTCGGTATTTGTTTTTAGTTGCAATATAAATAGAGACAGCTGCTTCACACATGCATGTTGTTGCAAAGAGCATAAGATGTTTCAATGCTCGTTCAGATAATTCTGGATACTCATGCAACAGGTTTATCCAGAAAGGAAGGAGATAGTCCTTGTTGCATTTAGTTTCAAACTAGGTCAGTTGAAATGTCAATAAGCTGTTCTTTTTCAGTCACTGACAGATTCTGCTTCATCACATTATCCTCATCCATGAATGGGTTGCGCTGCCATGTCAGAGGGTCTGATTGTTTTGGAAAGTACTCTCGTAAATTATCTTTTAATTGTTGTAGGTACAAAATCATGCAGTCTCTTGTACTACCAGCCAACTATGGCAATTTGGCAAGCACTCTGTCTGGTTTTTCTTTATACAGCCAGCCCAGAACTCAGTCTTTGGAAGAAAAGGTTCAGTTCTGTCTTGAACATTCAAAATATTGATAGTAGAACCTTGTAATGATAAGTTAAGCTCATTTAATTTTCAAAATATATCTGCAAGATAGGCCACCTTGCATACCCAGACTTCATCAGTGAAGTGGCTTAACAGAGAAGACTTGTGCTCCCTCAGAAATACTTCAATCTCATTTCTCAATTCATACACACGTGAAAGAATTTTACCACGAGATAGCCAACGCACTTCTGTATGTAACAACAGGGTTTTGTGAATGGATCCCATCTCCTGACACAATGAGGCAAACACTCTAGAATGAAGAGGCTTACCCTTGATGAAATTAACTACCTTGATTACTTCATTAAGTGTCTTTTAGATCACTTGGCATCTTTTTCACAGCTAGTGCTTTTGTATGGAGGCAACAGTGTCTATGCTCCACAGCAGGTGCAACAATTTTTATGAGACCAATTACACCCTTTACTGAGCCTGTCATTGCCTTTGCACCATCAGTGCAAACAGCAATGCAAAGGTCCCAACTAGATCATTTTTTCTGAAGTATGTGTCTAATATCTTAAATATATCCTCACCTCTTGTAGTTGTCTCGAGAGTTTGGCACACCAGTAGATCTTCATGCACAGATTCATCTGACATATCGTACAAACACAAGGATGACAGCTAACCCGGCAACATCGGTTGATTCATCAAGCTGAATGGTGAAGCCCACAGGACTTATTTTGATGCGGTTTATTAATACGGTTTCACAATGATCTGCCATCTCTTTGATTCGACGTGATATGGTGTCATTTGACAGGGGTACAGTGTCAAGAATCTTGCTATATTTCTCAACAAACATACAGAAAAACCACATCTTTCATGCACGATTTAGTAAAGATTCTGCAATTGTATGAGCTTCACCAGCTTTAGCAATGTGATAACTTACTCGGTACGATGATTCAAGTGCATTTCTATTGCCTTGGTAAGCAAATTTTTTTATGGAAACCATACTTTCTTTTCACTGATCTCGTTTTCTTATATAATAATCAACGTGTTTGTTAACTAACTGTTGGTGGTTGGTTTCAAGGTGTCTCCTCAGTTTTGCAGGATTCAAGCTACTATTAGCCAAACTTGATACATTCAACACTTGTCCATCAGGAGCATTTTCGTCTCCAACTGACATAAAAACAAATTTTATGTAACTGTCATCTAATTTGCACTTCTTTAAATTCCCAGTGAATCTAACATCACATATTATGAAAGTGTATGAAAGGGTAATGAAGAAAAATATGAAACATTTAATGAAAAATAATTTGTTTAATATAGGACAACATGGTTTTGTACCCGGAAAAAGTACACAAACCCGACTGTTAGTCCACCGTGAGAACATATAAAAATATGATAAACGGAAAAGAAACAGATATGGTTTACCTAGACTTTGCAAAAGCTTTTGATAAGGTAGACCATAATATATTAGCGAAGAAAATTAGAAAGCATAATATAGTGAACAAAGTAGGAAGATGGACAAAGAATTTTTACAAAACAGAAAACAAATAGTGATTGTAAACGATGAGAAATCGGATGAAGCTAAGGTAATATCCGGTGTGCCACAAGGTACGGTGTTAGCTGCATTGCTATTTGTTATTATGATTGCAGACATAGACAGTAATGTTAAGGACTAGATAGTGAGTAGTTTCGCCGATGACACAAGAATAAGTAGAGAAATTACTTGAGACGAAGATAGGAACTCGCTACAAAGAGATCTTAAAATATATGAATGGGCAGAGGTAAATAGGATGGTATTTAACGCTGATAAATTTGAATCAATAAATTATGGAATTAAAGAAGGAATGCTATATGCATATAAGGAAGCAGTTAATGACCTTGGTGCGATGTTGAATAGGAACATGTTATGCAATGATCAAATAGCAATACTATTGGCAAAGCAAAAATGGGAATATTGTTACGGGACTTCAAAACAAGAAAAGCCTACACACAATTCTGCTTTATAAAAACGTATGTTCGTAGTCCACTTGAATATTGCAATATGATATGGTACCCACACTACCAAAAGGATATTGCACAAATAAAGGGTGTACAAAGGTCCTTTACAGCTAGAATAGAAGAAGTTAAGGATCTTGACTACTGGGAAAGACTACAATTTTTAAAATTATATAGCCTAGAAAGGAGAAGAGAACGCTACATGATAATACAGGCATGGAAACAGATAAAAGGAATTGCCGAAAACATCATGGAGCTAAAAATATCAGGAAGAGCAAGCAGAGGTAAATTAATAGTGCCCAAAACTATACCAGGAAAACTAAGGAAAGCACACAGGACATTAATCCACCACGCAGCAACATCGACAATGCAGCGTCTATTCAATGCGTTGCTGGCTCATCTGAGAAACATATCAGGAGTAAGCGTAGATGTGTTTAAGAATAAGCTCGACAAATATCTAAGCTGCATCCCAGACCATCCAAGATTGGAAGATGCAAAATATACCGGAAGATGCATTAGGAATTCTCTGGTAGACATGAGAGGTGCCTCACACTGAGGGACCTGGGGCAACCCGAACGAGCTGTAAGGTTTGTAAGGTGTAAGGTAAGGTCCCCTCCTCCTCCTCCTCCTCCCCTTTATTCCCCTTCCCTACCCTCCTCCTCCTTCTCCTCTTCCTCCTCCACATCATCCTCCTAGGGAATGGGACAACTGGTCGCGACCGACTGGCCATGGCCCAACTGGCCATGGCCGACTGGCCGCAGCCCAACTGGCCGCAGGGGCCGACTAGCCGCAGCCCAACTGGCCATAGACGAAGAGATGAGAGAAAAAAAATTATTTTTTGTCTATCTGTCTGTCTCTGTCTCTCTCTCTCTCTCACACAGAAAATATTTAGATACAGTAAATCTAAAAGACGAAGAGTATCTGAGAGGAATTGCTCTTAACTTCTCTTAAGATATATAGTTATGTAGCTGCTATTTTAAGCAGTTTTTTTTATTATTCCCATAATTAATTCAACTTTTTAATAAGGAAAATTTAACACTTTTTTTTATCTTTAATTATCTTTTATTCTTTTTATTTTCTTGTTTTTTTTTATTCAATAATTCAGCTTTTTAGTGAAATTTAACTTTTTTATCTTTAATTATCTTTTATTTCTTCTCCTCCTCCTCTTCCGTATAATCGCTTATAACCTTTACCATAAACACCACTACTACCTTTTTTTTTTTTTTTTTTTTTGTTTTTTTTTTTTTTTTTGGGCCAGACCCACCAATTATTCCACCTTCACCTTCTGTCTAACACTACATCCGCTGCCACAGCCTCTCTGCTCCCAGTTTTCGATGGACGTTGTTCAAGCTCACACCAGAGCAGAGAAAGACAAAAAATATTCAATTTAGTGAAGTTGAAACCATTGCTCCTAATTATACACCTCCCCCTCCCCTCCACTTGAGGAATCCAAGAACTCAACTCTCTTCCTCGTTGAGGGAGGAGCCTGGATCAAAGGAGCCGCCCGCCGAGGATTTCGGATTTCCTCGAATCTATGAATGACTTCACGAAATGGAAACGCCCGTTGTTCGTTTCCTTCATAAACGACAATATAGATACTACAGGCTCCCTTTGTCTATCCTCCTCCTCCTCGGCGTCTTGCGTTATTTCCTCATTTCCTTCTCCGTTGTTCTCGATTCGAAAAAGAAGGAAAAATCGGATGAAACTCCCTCTCGGATTCCATTGGCTCCAACGGCTGTGAGTGGCGTCTCCGGCTCCTCTTTATTAGACTCTTTGTTTCGAGGCAAATTAAATTGCCCTTATTAGGGGTAAAAAAAAAAAAAGTAAAGGGGACATGCATTCCCTTTTCCCCTTGTTTTTTTTTCAGAATTTGTGTCAGGTAAAAAAAGTATACAATTCGAAGCCGAAATTGTTATTGGTAGAATCTGCATAACGGCCGGGATGAAAGCCCGGCCTTCGGACGCTCATCGACACATATTTATTATTACTGCTTTTTTTCAAAGGCTTGTGATGCCTGGTGTCTACTCGACATCTGGCGAATGTGAATTTAAAGTCAAGACAATTTTTCCATAAATAAAATAGATACATTCCAGAAATCATTGGAAGTGACATGATAAGTCGTTAATTAAAGAATAATAATTGAATGTAAATTCTGTCAGTTATATTCTGATACATTTTTTACTAAAGAGAAGTAATTCGAGTGCAAGCACCTTATGTATCGCCATCATAAAAAAAAATGGGGGTGAGAAATTTTCACAAAGCAGTATAACACACTATATGTATATAATATTATATATATATGTATATATATTAATATATATATATATGTATCATATATATATATATATATATATATATATATATATATAATCTATCTATATCTATATCTATCTATAATTGTCAGTAATTTTGAATGTTATCTTCAGCAATAATTGTGTAATTATTGTAAACTGTCGGCATAAGTAGCAGATTGAACGCAAACTCCTGTAATAAGTAGAAGTCTCAGTGTAAGCATTCGTAATTCGTAGTAATCATTGATTAAATAAGTATAAGATTGCGATCCTGAAAATAATTTCCAATGAAATTCATCATAATAATCAAACATAAAGAGAAACACGAAACCCAACAAATATTTTAAGTTTAGATTTTTTCAAATTCCAGACGACTCCAAATTCTGCATCTGTTGATTAACCGTCGTTCCATGACTTAATTGGCCAATTCGGGGCCGTGGTTTGGCCATAGGCCGAATTCATATCCTCCCTTTGCCCAAATCCCAAGTTTATATATATTCCGGAATTGACATCCCGTCCGGATTTCGAAATTCTCTCGTGTAGCCAAAGAGATGGCGGCATATATGCAAACATAAAATGCGCCTGTTTCGTCAAATGCAATGTATATCAATATGCAATTTTTTATTTGTGTAAACATTACGCGTTTTAGAGCTAAATTGAGTTTTGATTGGCTTAATTTATCTGCACCGCAAATAAACTCTACATAACGGAGGTGACGCTCGGTTTGAATAATAAATGGTTATATCGGTCTCTTTTTAATGAAGCAGCGAGTTCATATGATATGCATTTTGTTTAATCCATGTTTTGGTCTGCGAGACATTTCCGTAACTTTCACCGTATGGCTTTACTTTTTAATTCTTTAATACGATGAGAATCTGTGAATCTAGACATATTTCATAATGTTTTTCAACTGAGTTAGGTTCTCATATTGATCCAGTGGTTCCCAAAATTTTTCTGGTCGTTACCCTCTTTTCATACAGGAGGATACTTGTCCATGGCCGACCGCCCGCCTGGAAGTTGCCTCCACTGGCTGCCTACTCCTACTCACTAAACTCCTTTGGTTTTATATGTACACATTCTGTTACATGGCCCGCCAGGTGGCCATGACTCCCAGTTTGTGAACCACTGCTTTAACCAGCATGGAATTTTGCATTCTGTTTTATGGCCCGCCAGGTGGCGGTGACTCCCAGTTTGGGAACCACTGGTTTAACCAATATGGACTTTTGGAAATATATGATCGCTAGCTGACCAACCGGCACTGCCCAGGAAAAACTCTGAAGAACTCGAGAAAATTTTCGTACACCCCTTGTACTGACTGTCCCTCTTAACCAGATAATACTGTACTGACTTTCCCATCTGTCTAAAATATTAGTAAGGCACCTGTCCCATTTATCCTGGTATTACTGTGCTGAATGTCCCATTTATCCTTTTATTACTGTGTCGACTGCCCATTTTATCCACGTATTACTAGACTGAAGAGAAATATATATATATATATATATATATATATATATATATATATATATATATATATATATATATATATATATATATGTATATATATATTATAATGTGTCTACTAGCTGACCGACCTGGCGCTACCTGGGAAAACTGAATGATATTCACGTTTAGGGGAAGGGAAAAGGCAAAGGATAGGGAGGTGGGGAAGGGGGAAGGGAGGGAGGGAGAAGGGAGAGGGGTTTATGTTGGTGGTCCAAGTGACAGTTCTACCTTTTCATTGAACCTTCACCCATCGAACAGTCGTCGGTAAACTGACAGATATGACTTCCTATGGCGACGCTCCCTTATTTTACATAAATTACTGTTGTGACTGCTGTTCCTTCTATCCAGGTATTGGAGTTCTTTGTCCCTTTTGTCCAGGTATTACTGCGCTGTCTGCCCCTTTAATCCAAGTATTATTGCGGTGACTATCGTTTACATCCAGGCATTACTGTGCTGTCAGTCTCTTTTATCCAGCTATTACTGTGGTGACTGAAAAGTATTTCTGTGGAGTACGTGAAATGAGGTGTATGATAAACAATCATTAACCAAGTATTACTTTGCTGCCTGTCCTTTTATCCAGGTTTTAGTGCAGTGGCGGCTGTCCCTTCTATCCAAAAATACTGAGCCACTTTATCTTCGTGGCTGGAACTTAGTTCATAATTTAATCATCAGGTTTTACCTATTTCGAGATTGAAAGGTATCGGTCCTTATGGTTGTAAAACGCAGCGGATTTTACCTTCTCTTCGTCCAGAGGTTTGATGGACATTGACGCCTCTTTCATTGACACCTGTGAAGGAATTGTCACTAAATTCTTTTGTCGACTGAATTCAAATATCCTTCCATGTCATATTTTCTAATCATTGAATCTCTCACTATATATGTTAATAAACGTTTGCAATATTGGATATGATATATGTTTTGATATTCGCGGCATGAATTAATATATATATATATATATATATATATATATATATATATATATATATATATATATATATATGTGTGTGTGTGTGTGTGTGTGTGTGTATATATATTAGACAGAACTTTATCTTTATTAGTCAGCATACCTAAATCCATTGACATAATACAGTGAGTAGTCGTAGACTCATTTTTCTCTGCAAGTTGTGAAAGAGAGATGGGAGATTTTAACCTCCGAAATCTGGTCTTTGGAGACCCAATGTTTATGGGACAGATTGCTAAACAACGGCAACAAAAATCTCCACTTTCCATTTGCATATAAACAGGTGACTGAGTCCCAGTGCGGATACTGGCTGCGATTTTAGCATAAAAAAATATAAAAATAAAATCGTTGGAACATATTTTTTGTCCCAAAGTGGAACTGTGAACACTTGGCAATGATCTGTGGACTTCCGTTGCTATTTTTAGTTTTGGTGAAAATCGATGCCCATGATTAAAATCACAGTCTATAAGTTTAACCTAATATTAAAATTGCCAGATGATTAATCCTGACATGTAATTTTGAATTAATATGAAAGTATCTGCTGTTAATGAAGTCGGCATTTTCAGGAGAAAATCCAGCGAACTCTCAATCATTTTTATGATAAATGTAAATTTCGTTCTCTTCCTGATATTCATAATAGTAATCGACGAATGTTGACATTATTATAATTAATTACCTAACTCTTATGGAGGATATTTTAAAAGCGAGTAATAAGTTGGCTTCTTTGAATTAATATTGGTACACCGGGAATAATTAAACGTGAGTGTGCAAACGCTTAATATAGTGACATAAAAAAGATATAAAGATAAATTGTGTGCATGTGTATGAGAGAGAGAGATAGAAGAAAAAAGTGACATAAAGGAAACGCAGAGCCACGAACACAAACAGATTCGGATGAGAGACAGAAAGGGAGATAAGAAAGAATAGATAAATAGAGAAGAATATAAAAGTGAAAGAGAGGAAGACAGAGAGACAGGATAAAAAGAGAAGAATATAACCTATGATCCTCCCCTGGCTTCTTCTGCAACTCCCTCAGGAGCGCCTAACCCCAAAATGACTCCGGTAACTGACTGGTCCGCTGCTGCCGTTCCATTCATCTTGATCACCAAAGGGTTGTGGATGATTAACCTGTAATCGTTCTCTGTGGCAATGAACGAGGACGAATCGCTCATAAGACGGAGTTCTCAATAGAGTGATGACCGGGTTCGCCGAGCTAATTGATATTGGAGGTCTTGTTGCAATTTGCAATAATATCAGAATGATTATTTTTACTTTGCTGTCAGGGACTTCAGATGGGATTTATATTCAAAGCCGAAACGTTTACAGTTATATAGAATTGTAAATAGTGATTAAAATAAGGAGGTAGTTAGTCAAGATTAACGATGAAAAATTTATTGAAACTGTAAATTATATTCATTTTCGAATATATAAAAATAGATATCATATATATAAGAACTTTATCCATAATTTCAATAAATTTCATTCTTTGCAATTACTTGTGCGTGATTATACTATATGTATATATATATATATTATATATAATATATATATATATATATATATATATATATATATAATATATATATATAATAATATATATAATATATATATATATATATCTATATATATATATATATATATATATATATATATATATATATATATATATATATATATAGATTTATAGATTTATAATGTATATATATATATATATATTATATATATATATATATATAATTATATATATATAGATATATATATATATATATATATATATATATATATATATAACATGGGGGGAAGAACCCCCAGTATTTATAAGGTAAGCGTGGACACGAAATGGAAGGCAGACCCCTATCTCTCTCTCTCTCTCTCTCCAAGGAATCACCCTCTCTCTCTCTCTCTCTCTTCTCTCTCTCTCTCTCTCTCTCTCTCTCTCTCCTCCACCTCTTTCTCTCCATTCTAACAGGTAATGAAAATGAGAGAGTTGCATCATAACATAACGTTTATTTACAAGAATAACTAAATCAATTAACCAAGTAATCCAGTCTTACAGACTAACTTAAAACAACTCATTGTCAAGTCACCCAAAAGTCCACACCCCACTGGGAACTCTGTCCCCCGGTATTCCAGATCCGTCTGTTCAAAGATACAGAACACATCCCGGTAAGTACACACACAAGTTCAAAGACAAAGTTAATAAAATGGAACATCTTACAAGATATCAAACAAGCCATCCCTTTGGCTAAAGTAAAGGTAACACTTACCCATTCCCAACCGGAATATCACTCACTGATAAATAAAAACACTTTTGCATCTGCCATCATGGCTTCGCCCTCCTCCCCCGAATGTCTGTGCAAGTCTCCCCATAGACTTGGCTAGTGATACATTATGAATAGAAGAGGCGCACACGCACATACGAATGCACACTTCGACAACGCCTCATATTTGAGAAGAGTTCATAAACTGTCGTACATTGACTTCCTGAATTAAGCACTTTTATCTCACGCCACCCCCTAGAAACTCATTCATCAGCTACTCTCAGGTCGTTACCTCTGCACTGTCCTCCACATTCCATAGGTTACAGAGAACGCACGAACAATATATTATTAATCAAAACCCTATGTCTTACAGATAGCTCGGCCACCTATAATTGCTAGCCCCCGCCTAGCAAAATTGCTTAAAACACAAAACACTGGCCGGCTTAAAACAAAATAAGTAAAACTGCACGTCTCTGGCATTATAAAATAAAGTCTTATCACGCTTTAATCTCCCAATAACACAAAACGCATTTTCTCTCATATTTTCTGCATTAGGATTCTTGAATATCCCTCTTCGCTTGTCTGCAAGTAGCTGAACAGACAGCAACAGGCTATAGCAGGCTGTAGCAACTGTAGGAAGACGGAATGCCTCCCTCATCGTAGAAGACTCTCACGGCTTCTTGTAGATCCCCAAAAAACACGCTGTAGAATTCTCGCGATCACCCATCATGGAAATACTTGTAATCGCCTGGACAACATGGCAGCAACCTCACGGCTGGTGGAAACGTCTTGCTGGTGTCGGGGAACGACTATTTTCTTTGGGTGTGTGTTAGCATGTCAGTCAAGTCTTTGGTCAATCTAAGAAAAGAAAAATTAACCCAAACATACTACTTCTATCAAACAATGATCTCAAAAAGGCAGAATACTAACTGAACGTCTCCCAATTAACTCCCTTAAATATGACTACTAAAATGACAAGTCATTATCACAACTCTCTAAGAAAAAAAAACATCAAGTTCTCCAAGTCAATTCTCCAAACTCGCACATCAGCACACACAACTCAGAAATCACAGCAACTCCACGGAATTCTGCACTCACATTTCGAACTCGAATGTGCTCACAAGAAGACAAAATCGTAATAAGCCCAAGAAAAAAAAGAAAGTATCTCGTAACATACCCAGACCCAAAAAAATATTCTCTCAAACTCCCACAAAATCAGCAAAAATCTCCAACTTTTAACAGCAAAAACCCCTTTACTGCTCAATAATTAATCACAATGAGACTTAATGTCAAACTCCCTTACTTAAGTAACAACCCTCGAAAAATTACATCTCCCGGTAAAATCAAATCTCCCGTCCAAAAAAGAAATGCTACTTAAGCTCAATCCCCAAATCATATCTCTCATAGGAAAAGGAAGAAAAATAATAAAAAAAAGATAATCACAAGTAGATTTCCCCAATCACAAAATACATAATACATGTATAATATGCATAACTCCCGCGTTTTCCCAAGAAATGCTCCATGTAAAGCTATGGAATTTGCCAGAAAGCAAACTCTCACACATGAGCTTTCGTGAAAATGCTATAGCCAACATTTCCAGATATTGCACAAAATTCTGATCTGTCACCATCAGAGGAAAAGAATCAGCACACGCTCAGCACACGGCTCATCACATCGCTTGTCAGCAGAAAAATCGCCTGCGGACGCATGCTCAAACAACAGCGCAAAAATTGTCTAGTCAGACACATAAGTTTGGAAACTCATGATTCTCAAGAAAAAAAGGTCTAACTGACACATTTCACAGAATTAACTCCAGGATATGACTAATGTGTTCAAAAATTTGTCTCGAAGACTTATTCTCTCAACATGACTTTTTCCAAATTATATTTCTCCAAGAATAACACACTTGTGAACATAACAAATGCACACATCTCCAAATGACTCGTAATGCAGTAATGCCACTTCTCTCCAAATAGTCACGAAATCAAAAAGAGAACCTCAGAAAATCTTCTCTTTGCTCGAAAAAAACTCCCATAACCACAAAAAGAGGGTCACCCGCCCAAGATTAATTCCAACTCCATTATGAGACACCATATTAATAATAACACCACTCCGGTTATAAAAATATTTCCTCCATTTGGTTAAAAACCAACCCCCTTATTATTCTCTCTTATTTCTCTAATAGCCACATGTCAGTAAAAAAAACACCACTCCAAGAATAGAGAATAATCACCTCTATTTCGGCAAATACAAAATATTTACCTCTATTTCCTCAATAACTCCATGTGGAACAAAACAAGGCTCCAAAAAAAAAATATATCTCCAAAAAATGTCACTCAAGGCAACTAACTCACTCACTCACAAATATTGCCCCATAATCTCCAAATATGTGTCTCCATTTGCAACAAAGATGGCTGCAAAATAATTGAACTAAACATAGCTCATACCACTATTGGCAAATATCAAAAATGGCCAAAAAAATATATCATCCCATATATTATATCTCAAATATAACTCCAAAATAATATATACCTCCAATTATCTCTTCAAAATAATATATCTCAATTAATATCTCAATTCTAACTCCAATTCTCCAGAGAATAACTCAATGTTATAGTAAAAAAACTATAAAAACTCACTCCATTTAGCATAACTGCTAAAAAAGGGCAAAAACTCGGCAAATAAAACTGTCTAGAAAATTCTAGAAAAAAATCACCAATGGGCCACAAGTCATTATAACAGAATTCCAAACTCACAGTGTCTTAGCAAAGACTTCTCCCTATGCACTACGACATAAGCCACTAGAAAACAATTAACCAAGTTTCCTATCTCCTCACAAAGTTCTGTCACAAATACAACTAATGTATTGTGCAAGAAAACTCACAATTTCTGGAACACAAAAATATCCAGAGAAAAAATGGTAGTGCCACTACGTATGCAATCAAAACGTGTCCAAAATCCTCCCATATATTACTCTATAGCATCAAATAGCTAAAACACAAACACTTTCTCCTAAATGACTCTAAGGGTCATGAACTGAGACATTAAAAATATCCACACCAACTGGAGAGAAAAAAAATCAAATTCAAATTCCCACCCTTGGTAAAAAAAACTTGTGTCAGCGATGGCTAATTTCCAAAAAAAGGAGAAAAGAAAAATCAACGGCACCATTAACTATCTCCCGTAACTCTAGATGTCAAGCAATTACCTGCTGAACTCATAAAAAAAAGAAAAAAAAACTAAAATAATGTGTTGTTAGTTCCTCCCATAATCACAAAAGATTTCACCTCCCTTGACAGCATTAAAATACCCACGTATTAGTATAAAAAAAATCAGTATCAGAAATATCATTATCACAAAAATCACCAAAAAAATTGCTATCATCAAAATCATCAGTATCAGTACAAAAAATATCACCAATGTTAATGCTTGTCCATTCTCCAAAAATTCAGCAAAAAATTCAGCAAATTTCACACAATTCATCAAGATTCAGCAAAACTCATCCCCGTGAATCACTGAAAATATTCTCCAAAGTTACAAAAACTCAACAAATAATTAAGACAAGACTTCTCCCATTAATTCATTGTAATAATTCTCCTTGAATAATTATCTGTAATAATTATCAACTAATCTCCCATGAAATATCTCAAATCTCTCGTAAAACAATTCTCCCGTAATGATAATTATACTTAGGCAAACCTCCCGTGACACATCTCAAGTATAATAATTATTAATAATAATAATAATAATAACTCTTCATAGCAATAATTCTCTTGCAAGGGTGAAATTCAAATAGCACACAACAGTATTGCTGAATCTAATGACATACAATTTCTCCAGCATACAACACCATGACATAACACCATTGCCACACAACACAGATACAACACCAATCGTCGGCATTTCAAAGTAATTTCTCCAACACAATAAAAAAAAAAAAAAAAAAATAATCTGTGAATCCCCTTTATATTTGTGTCTTTCAAGGCACAAAGAAACATATAACACTTTTCCCCTCATTCACGGAAAAGAAAAATCTCTTTTCTAAAAAAAAAGACTCCACGGGCATTTCACTTCATCAACTTATCAATCAGCTGATATCTTAGCATTCAATGTCAAGGCCAAATCCATACCCCAACACAAAGAAAAAAAAAGGAAAAGGGGAGTTCACCCACACTGAGAAAAAAAAAATTTCTCCCCCCCCTGAGAACAACCCCTCAGTCGAGCGGCAGAACAGCCCGAGGCATACCAGCAGTATCCCCCATCTCCCCTTGAACAGTGTCTGAGGACCCCTACCCAAGGTATACCCTAGTGCCCATCCCCTGCACTATCTCTCGAGTGAGGCCAGTGGTACCTTCCATGCTACTATCCCCCCGAGGGATGCCCGTACCCTCGCAATGCAAGGCGCCTCTCTGCAGAAATGTGCTGAGCCCGTAAAATTGTGGCCGCTCTGTGTCACTAAGCCAAATATGCTTATCTAAGCACAGTTCCCATGCATAGAAAAATACACTCCTATGTTTTAAACAAAGACGAATGCATACGTCTATTACAAACACGTGCAAATAAAGAAAACACATCACTATGGGGCAAAGACAAGAAAAATTGTTGACCTCTTGAACCAATCCCATTTCCCTGAAATATTTAAACAAAAACCCTCTCCCTTCAAAACAATAGTTTAACACTCACCACTCCATAATGGGAAAAAAGAACTCGAAATTCTTCGT
>NC_087216.1:69694124-69714124 GCF_015104395.2 Macrobrachium nipponense | reverse complement strand
ATTGGTATCCTGTCTAGCCCAAGAAGGTTTGAAAAATCTTTTAGAGGTAATAGTTTAGTCTACCTATTCAAAGAAGTTGTGAAAAATCCGAAGGGTTTCATACAAATCCTGAGAGAGATGGGAGAGGGCACTAGAGTTATAACTGTTTAGGGAGGGAGGGGGTTTATATTTGTTTTAAGAAAATCTAATTTAGCCTGTGTTCGAACTGTATGTTAGCTTAACCTCTGTGCCAAATTTCATATTGATCGGTTCACTGTTGTACATGTTCAAACACAGACAAACTCAGACACGTTTTTTTTCATTTATAGATATATATATATATATATATAATATATATATATATATATATATATATATATATATAGTTTAACACTAAAAAAATTTGGCCTTGAATGGAGGAATGAGAGACCACAACAAAGAAAGAGAAAAAAAACTATGGCAGAAGGCTGATATTACTGATAACGGAGGAATTTACATAAAAACTGGACTTTAGTTTTAAATTCACTATATTTACATTGATTTACATAGGTCCAGGAAATAACAAGGTGGTTGATTGTCAATTCCACCGGAAACATGTGGCTGGGGCAACCAGACACGGAGTTCAGGATTTTGCGCAAATGGGTTATTGAATTGCAAGGCTTGTTCCAAAGGGTTCCCAAGTTCTCCCAAAATCAGGCACGGTGTTTGTCTGCAAAGAGATGGTATCCTAGCATAAGTAACGAGGCGGCGGAACATTGTGGGCGAGCATTACACACTACTTTCTCTCAATCAAAAGTTTACAGGCCACTCAAGGGAAATGAAAATGACTGGGAATTTACCAAGAGAGAACTATTTCGTTGCTTGAATTAACTAGGGGATGTTTACTAGTATCACAAGAGGATTATTCACAGCATTGAACCGAAATTGGGGGAGTGAGAAGCTAAACAAAGGAGGGGGGAAGTCGCCTTGGAAGAATGGAAATTAAATACAGACAAAAGGCAAAACAATTCCCTGGCTGAACTGGAATTTACTCTCACAGTACCTGGAAATCCTGGGCTTGGTAGTCTTCTTATCTGCTGATATTTCTGTGCACTATGTAGCCATCTTGCTTGGTGAGACGTACCCGCGTGAAGTCACAATAATCAACAGATATCACAAGTTTAACATACGACTAGAATTTGAGAAATATCTAGAAGTGTTCGTGAACTATCGCTGATAAGATTAGTGTGAAAATAGTAGGATAAAGCGTCTTCTAAGTTAGTTTATCAAGTGTAATACTATAAATCAGAACAAGATGGCAGTAAGTTCCAACTGCGGGAAAAGGTGGCGTAATTTGGCGTGCTTAGCAGATTCACAATACGATGAGGTAGCAGGAAGGGAACTGGCATTTCTCATCTATGAAATCAGCAACAGTCCTAACCAAAAAGATACAAAAGCATTCATAGATATATTAGAAGGATATAATCCTTCAAACTGGAACAAATCTAATGAAAACATCTTGAAAATAATTGAAGAAGTTCCAAATAAAATCCAAGTGGTCAAGAGACTCATAAAGAAAATATACATAAACCAACATATTCCGACAAAGAAAATGAATAAGGTAAATCTTGTGAATATACTAATTGATGCATTAGGAAAAAGAATGCCAAAAGCATGCAAACTGTGTAAGGTTTGGTATAGCATAGTCAATCCACAAAACCTAATCAGAAAATGTGCTGCATGCAACATTCCGACCCATCCACAGTGTGCTGAGGTAATACAAGATTTGAGAAAAGATACAAGAATTTTTTGTTCAACATGTCTATCATGGATAGACAATGTTATTAAATCAAGATTGAATGTACAAATAGTTGAGGATGAAGAAGAAGAGGAAGAGGAAGAAGAAGAAGAAAAGAAGAAGAGGAAAACGGAAGAAAAGTAAACAAAAATGAAATGACAGAAAAAAATAAGGAAAACAAAGAAACAAGAATAAAAGTATGGATGCAGAGATACTCATTGATACACATATGAGGCAATAAAGCAGCATACCTACGAAGAAATAAATTACGATATGACAACAGAAAAGCAAATCCCGAAGAGGCTCTACCCAGATCTATACAAATGACGGGAAAGAGGAAAAAATAGACAAGAAAGACTAAAATCTGCAACCTTTTGAAAAGAGGGAATTGCAGATTTGGAGAAAGATGTTACTACAAACATCCTAAGATATGTCAAAACTATGAAATATATGGTAAATGTGCATACTTAGATGGATATGGGGATGATTGCAGAGATCTGCATCCAAAAATATGTAAAAACCTAAAAGAAGGAAAAGGATGTAAGTTCGACAAAAAATGCAAATATATGCACCCTGTAGCCATGAATCATAATCAAATAAATAACCAACCAAGTAATAAAATCCAAAATAAGAAAGAAACAAATAAAGAGAGAAATCAAGAATATCAGGTAAAAGAGAAAAGCAAACCACCAATGAGATATGCAGAGGTGTCAGCAAAAAATTTCAAAGCATCAGCTCCGAAATTCTACTCAAGAGATAATAACTGTATTTATTATGCAAGAGGATATTGCAGAAACGGAGAAAATTGCAGATTCAGACACAAAATTAATAATTATGATGAAGGAAGATCAAATATTATGGAAAAGTTGGATTTTTTAATGTCAGAATTTCTGGAAATGAAAAAAAGAACAACATACCAGAACAGGAAAGAGACATGGGAAAATCCTTATTACTATCAGTATTAAATGAAGGAGAAAACACGCAAACCATCATAGTGATGAATGCGCAGGGTTTAGTTACGAGTAACTCAAAAAGAAAAATAGAGTACTTAGAAGAACTAACCCAAATGAAAAGAAAATAGATATAATGAATATAAGTGAAACCTGGTATTCCCAAGAGACTGGGAATGATGATCAAATAAAAGGGTTCCAAACTTATAGATCAGATAGAAAAAATAGGAATCAAGGGGGAACCGCAATATATGGGAAAGACAAAAAACAAGGAAAAATATATGAGAAATATAGTAACTCAGAATGTGAACTAATAGCGGTAGAATTTGAATCTGAAAAATTGATGAACATAGTAATATATAGACCTCCTAATACTAAAGAGTTTGACATAATAATGAAAAATTGGATGATATATGTAGAAATCACAAGGACTGGACTATTCTCCTATCTGGTGACTTCAACTTTCCTTTCGTAGAATGGAAAGAACGAATAGGAGATTGTGGTTGTACTTATACATCTAAAAAAGAGAGTAATAGTAGTGCAGAAGATAAGAGGCAATTTGAAAAGCTATTAGATATGCTACTAGAATACAACATTCAACAAATAAATCACCTGCCAACAAGAAGGAAAATACTTTAGACCTAGTATTTGTGAACGAGATGAATTATGTTAAAGAAATAATAGTTTATAATGCGAGTATTTCAGACCATAATGTCATAGAATTAAGAGTTCATTCTTCCAAAGCAAGTGAAAATAGAGATAAGCAAGAAATGAAAAAGTGGGAAGGATATGGAAAATACAACTTCTACAGTAAAAATATAAAATGGTCAGAAATTAATGAAGAATTAAACAAAGATTGGATAAACATTTTCTTAAGTGAGGACATACGGGTCAATACGGAGATATTATATAAAATATTGGAGATAATAGTGGAAAAATATATACCGAAGAAGAAAAGTAAACATCATTCATGCATACCAAGAGACAGAAGGATCTTGTTCCAGAAAATCAGAAAGTGGAAAAAGGTCTTGCAAAAGAAAAAAATGCATGGAAAGTTATAGAACTAAAAAGTAAGATAGAAAAATGCAGAACAAAAGATTATACAATCAAAAGAAAATGAAAAACGGGACTTGGAAGAAAAAACCCTATTAAATATCAAGCAAAACCCAAACTATTATACTCATATGCGAAGAAGATGAATAAAAGAAGAATAGAAATAGGCCCTCTGAGAATTGAAGGGAGATTAACGAATGAAAAAAGGAAATTTGCAACATACTGGCAGAACGATATAAGAGAGAATTCACCCCTAGAATAGATAATGAAGATAATGATATAGAAGTAAGGGATGAAAATAGTGAATATTTAGCTGACATAGATATTAATGAAGCTGATATTGTGCAGGCTATTAATGAAATTAAAAATGGAGCTGCTGCAGGGCCTGATGGAATTCCTGCTATTTTGTTAAAGAAAGTAGTTCATTCTATCGCAAAGCCACTTGCAATATTATTAAGACAAAGTGTAGATACAGGCAAGATATATGATGAGCACAAATTAGCATATATACCCCTACTTTCAAAAGTGGATCAAGACTAGAGGCAAGTAATTATAGGCCTGTGAGTCTAACATCACATATTATGAAAGTGTATGAAAGGGTAATGAAGAAAAATATTATGAAACATTTAATAAAAAAATAATTTGTTTAATAAAGGGACAACATGGTTTCGTACCCGGAAAAAGTACACAAACCCAACTGTTAGTCCACCGTGAAAACATATTCAAAAATATGAAAAGCGGAAATGAAAACAGATGTGGTTTATTTAGACTTTGCAAAAGCTTTTGATAAAGTAGACCATAATATATTAGCGAAGAAAATTAGAAAACACAATATCGTGGATAAAGTAGGAAGATGGTTAAAAGAATTTTTACACAACAGAAAACAGATAGTTATTGCAAACGACGAGAAATCGGATGAAGCCAAGGGTAATATCCGTGTGCCGCAAGGTACGGTGTTAGCTGCAATACTGTTTGTTATTATGATTGAAGACATAGACAATAATGTTAAAGATTCGGTAGTGAGTAGTTTCGCAGATGACACAAGAATAAGTAGAGAATTACTTGGTGATGAAGATAGGAACGCTCTACAAAGAGACCTTAACAAAGTATATGATTGGGCAGAGGTAAATAGGATGGTATTTAACTCTGATAAATTTGAATCAATAAATTATGGAGACAGAGAAAGAAAGCTATATGCATATAAGGGACCTAATAATGAGACCATCACAAATAAGGAAGCAGTTAAAGACCTTGGTGTGATGATGAATAGGAACATGTATGCAATGATCAAATAGCAACTCTGTTGGCAAAATGTAGCAAAAATGGGAATGTTGTTACGGCACTTCAAAAAACAAGAAAAGCTGAACACATGATTATCTGTATAAAACATATGTTCGTAGTCCACTTGAATATTGCAATATGATATGGTACCCACACTATCAAAAGGATATTGCACAAATAGAGAGTGTACAAAGGTCATTTACAGCTAGAATAGAAGAAGTTAAGGACCTAGACTACTGGGAAAGACTACAATTCTTAAAATTATATAGTCTAGAAAGGAGAAGAGAACGCTACATGATAATTCAGGCATGGAAACAGATAGAAGGAATAGCAGAAAATATCATGGAACTAAAAATATCAGAAAGAGCAAGCAGAGGTAGATTAATAGTGCCCAAAACTATACCAGGAAAAATAAGGAAAGCAACACAGGACATTAATCCACTACGCACCAGCATCGGGTAATGCAGCGTCTATTCAATGCGTTGCCAGCTCATCTGAGGAATATATCAGGAGTGAGCGTAGATGTGTTTAAGAATAAGCTCGACAAATATCTAAACTGCATCCCAGACCATCCAAGATTGGAAGATGCAAAATATACCGGAAGATGTACTAGCAACTCTCTGGTAGACACTAGAGGTGCCTCACACTGAGGGACCTCTGGGGCAACCCGAACAAGATGTAAGGTCTGTAAGGTAAGGTATAAAAATACTTGGGATTTCCCCAGAGGAGGCAGAGGGAGCAGAAAAGGGTGAAGTGGTGTCTGCAGGGCGAGGTAGCAGGAGCTTCTGAGCTCTCCTACCCCTGAGAAGGTTTTGAGGACGAACTGCTGGGTCCCTGGCCTTTTAAAACTTCTTCCGATAAGCGCTGCCTCAATCCGGATTTTCCCTGTGGGGGGTAAATTCAGGACAGCCAATGGGAACAAAGATAGCTTTTTCTAGAGAATGGAGGCTTTCAGTTCAAAGGGGCAACTTATATAGACAAGGATGAATGAGTCTTGTTATAAGAAATCTTAACTTTCCTTGGTTCTGGCTTAAAATCTTGAATAATATTTATATATTATATTTGTGTTTGGGGATACATCTTTGTGAATATATATCTGTAGTTAAAGCACCAATAACAAATAGCGTGTGGTAAGCAAATTATCACCATCAGTTTCAACCGAAAGAAAATGAGCCAAGAACAGGAAATTTCAGGCACTTTGCGAAGAACTGCTGATGTTTATCCTGATTGCTTCATGCAGTCATTAGCTGGCTTAACGAGCGCTCCTTCTCTTTCTTTTTGTTTTTCATTGTTTCCCCTTCTTCTTCTTCTTCTTCTTCTTCTTCTACTGTCACGTTTGTTGAAACATTTCTTGTCTTCCTTTCATTTTTATTGTTTTTTAAGAACTTTTAAAAATTTAATTGAATGTTCTTATATTTCGTTTTTATCCCATTTCTAAAATAATAAACTGAATTTTAATTTTATTTATATTTCAACAATTCTTAGCACAAAAGCATCCTGGTGATTACCATTTTGATAGAGATCTGACCACCGATAAATACTATTTTTGTCTCGTATTAAAAATGTTGGCATATCTGTTCAGAGCAGGTTAAAGATAATAAAAAGTTGGTAAGACTCCTTCTAAGTAATTTTAAAGGTTACAATTTTACTTTGGATTAATGCAACTATTGAGGTCTCTTCCTGATATGAAACAACTTTTAACAAATTACGTTTTCGGGTGAATATTTACTAAACAGAGTCGTATAATAATTTTGATTTTGACACATGGAATAACAATACCAGCCAGAACAATGACAGAATAATTAGTAATTATTCCAAAACGAAGTCAATGTTTCGATATCAAAGCAAATTTGATCAGACGATATAAATAAAAATTTGTTTTCACTCAAGTTTCTACCCAAAAATACAGAGGGTAGTCATTGGTGATACCACAAAGGTGATTCCGTCATTTACAAAAATTCAAATATGTAATCCCCGAGAATTATGAAGCAAATTTTTTTTCCCTTTTGTTTTTATCGGCCAAAAAGATCATCCAGTGGAAGGCCGCTTTGCTCCCCTATAAATTAGCCTTCCTTTGTTCTCCTGCGATGAATGGAGACAACATTTCCGCCTTTTAAATAGAGGGCCACCTCTTCTCTCTCTCTCTCTCTCTCTCTCTCTCATTTACATAAAATGTCTCGAATAACCTTTCCAGTTCAAATTAACTGCTCTCTTTCATTTACAGTAATTGTATTCAGTAATTTTTCCAGAAAAAAATATCTCTCCCTCTCTCTTAAACACACACCTCCGCCTCCACAATAACTGTCCTGAGTAATATTTCCAATTTAAAGTCCCTGCTTTCTCTCTCTCTCTCTCTCTCTCTCTCTCTCTCTCTCTCTCTCTCTCTCTCTCTCTCTCTCAGAGAGAGAGTGGAAGAAGAAGACGACGACGAAGGAGGCGGATCAAACAGACCTCCTAAAACAACTTTACTTTTCCACAAAAGGAAGACGGCTCTTGCCACAACTTTTAATAGATTCGCTTTCCGATCAAAATACCAAAGGAGCAGCCTCCGATCTCATTTTCGCCTCTCGGTTAAAATAGCGTTACGAGATCTTCGTCGAGGAATGTTGACTTCTACGTAGCTTTGGCTGCCGTTATTTCGAGTGAAGTGCTTCCTGATCTAAGATGAGTGTGTAAGCTTTATTGGTACTCTTTAGTTAAAGGATTTGATTGTGTGAATTCTATGTCAATGGTGTGGGGTGACTGTTAGCTTACGGCGTAGCTTTGATGATCATTTTTTTCTTTTTTATTTTATTGCACTGAGTTCGTTCTGATTGCTTTCCCGTTGTGGAAAATATTTAAGTGGCGGTAATTATTTGAAGTAAGTGCGTTTCAGGTTTAAGTTCGATCAGCTTCCTCTTTAGTTAATAATTACTTTCTGGACTCTCGTTACATAAGTTGAAGAATTTCGTCTTAACACCTTATGAAATGACACCTAGTCAGGATGTATTTTCTGTTAAATTTTAAAATTTGTAGGGAAAAGAAGGCATCAGCTGCGAAATAAACGAACCGGTCTAGGCCTGAGAGAAAATGAACCTTCAGAGGAAGGGAAAGTATTTCGGGGCGGGGGCGTATCTCCCAAGGAAATGGGAGATCCGCCTCTTGCGTGAGAGAAGGTTATAGAAACTAGGGCTTCGAGATCTGTCTCCCATTCCTGATGTTAGACTTCTTGTTAAAAGAAATGATGCAAACAGATACGTCTGGCTGATGAAGGAACCAGCCAAGAAATATGAACTGTATAAAGTTCTGTTCCTCGAGTGGAATGATGCGTCCCTAGGGCCAGTTCTGTTAGTCGCACTGAGACAGCGTTTAGAAGGCATCTGTATTACCACAGTTTTTTAGCATTATACAAATGGCATAGAATTGCTAATAACACAGAGTGATCGAATTCTTACAAACAACAGAACCCTAACTGAGGCATGATGGATTCAAAGGAGATGTCCTTACACAAGCCAAACCCAGCTTAGATACCCAGGGAGCGACTCGGGACCTCCTACCATTCACAGTAGACATTTAACGTTTACAGCCCTTGATGCAGGTAGCAAAATGTAATTTAAACTAACCACTCACCGCTACCCCAAGAAGAATGGTTCAGTAAAGCCCATCCTAGATGCCTAAGGAGCATCTCTGGGTATTTTACGTTCCCCAGGAGACAGAGGTCGTTGAACGTCCAGCCAGAGAACCAGGTATCAAAATATGCTGTACCTACAAACCCCACCCCCTCCCCTCCAAAAAAAAAAAAAATTATTGATATCTTATTTCGATGCCTACATATTTCGAACTGTTCATTGACCGAAATAAATAGCTTTTAAACTCCTGGACTGACATATATAATATAAACAATTTTATTACAAAGATTTTGTACGATTTGTGCATCTGGGTTTGGCAGAAAAGGGAGCCGAAGTCACCGATGGAATTATGAATCGAATGTTAATCAACAGCTGCGGTCATCAGGTTGCCCCATTCACACATAAAAGGGGATGTATTGTACTGGATTTCTATTATATGTTTTGGTTTGTTGTGGGAAATCATGTACATATTACGGAGCTTTATAAATAGATTACTTGTTGTTATTTATTAATTCGTTAATTATTACAACTGGTCATGTTCCAGTGATATTTTGATAGCTGTTGCTGATATTTATTTATCTTCAGATTACTGATTTATAAACTGTTCAGGTGAAGATGTTCTGATTACCTATGAGTGCTGACAGTTTTTTCTTTTATTTTTCGTTAGACTCCAGCCACTTCCCACATCATAATCTATATTTTTCTTTTGCAAAACGCATAAAAAAAAATAATGTCAGCCCAGTAGATAACCTGAGCAAATGGTTAATAATAGAAAGATAATGAATCGCATTACGACTTCCAAGATAGGACAATAACGCCAACTCCCCCTCCATAGTTGATACGGCAAAACTGTAACCAGTAAACTCCCCTAATTTGCGTTAGGTTGGTAATTTTAGGTTCTTTTTGTGCCCTAGTATTTCCTGGTCATTTATGCATGAGAAACCCAAAATGGTTTTCATGCAAAAATGGCCAGCTGGAGTCTTCCGAAAAATTAGTTTTTTTACTATCCATGATAATGTTTTTCTTCTTAGGTTGATGCTTCTCTCAGCTTTTGTGCTCCCGTTTGTAGTAACCAGATGGCATTACGTTTACACATCTCCCTGTGATAGATTTTCATGCTTAGACCGATGCTTCTATATTCTACTCATAAATATGTCCTACGTATGTTTACTTGTATTCCCGTGATTTATTTAGGGTTACAGACGTTTTGTACTTCTGTAGCTCATTATGAAAAGTACCTTTACATAGATGCAATAGTTCTGTGCCTTTTGCTTTTTCGTATATGTCTTTTAGAGATGAGGGGAAACCACTTTATTTGATATCATTGAAACTCGTCATTGCTTACTCGGTTTTGTGATAGTAAGATTCTCTCGGATTTCATATTTGTTTCTCATTGGAACAAGTTCTTTTTTGTGAATTTTGTTCCCAAAATATTTTTTTTATTAATTTTTTTTTATATTTCGTAATTCTTGCGGACAAATTAATTAAAGTTTTTTTAGGGGGGCGGGTGAATTTACATTCATATTATAGTAGAAACAAGTATTTTCTCTTCGTAGGATAATAAGTGTTTTCCTTTGGGTTAATTATTTTATTCTGCTTTTAAGGCTTACAGATCATCACTAGTAAACATTCCATTGATGTTATTCCATGTTTTTTCTCTTTTTTTCTTCCAGTTTATATATATATACATATATATATATATTATATATATAGTATATATATATATATAATACGTATATATATATATATATATATATATATATATCTATATATATATATATATATTATATATATACGTATTATATATATATATATATTATATAAATATATATTATATAAAAAAATGGATGCATCTGGGAATGAATACTGTGGGGTTAAGACATCCCTGACACCAAAGGGGGCCTGGGGGTGTGGGAAGAGTTAACGTAAAAATAATTGAAAACAGATATTAGAGTCTAATCCACAGTTTTTGAGGTCTCTAAGATGAATAGTGATGCTTCTGAAGCCATTTTAAGTCCGAGTTCAGCCCCAATAGCAAGGGTGGTGAGAAACAGCTATCTTTGGAGAGGGAGAGAGAGAGAGAGAGAGAGAGAGGGAGAGAGTGTGTGTTTACTGTTGTAATCAGATATTTCCTGGACAGCGCTGTGTTGGTCAGCTAGTATATATATGTGATACCGTTTATTCGTCAACTAGAACATGACCTAAACAAAAGACAGAAAAAAATAGCTTGAAATCAGGTTATGGTTTCCATAACAAACTGTGGTCCAAAATACCCATAATTCTTAGCCCAGCTGTTCACTATTTACCTTGTGATCGATTGACCTAACTTTCGGTAAACAAACATGGAGGCACACTTCTAACAGATATTCTTTTTCATATTTTTTTCCTCGGGTACAATACATTAAAGCCTTTGTTAATAGGACCTCAGTAAGGATTTCTTGATTCTCATCAAGCGGTTTTTTTTTTTTTAATAGTTGAGGCATCAAAGCCTTTGATGCGATGTATTCGGTGAAGACAGGAGGTTGTGTAGTGGGCGAACCCTGTCTTATTTTCGTATTTCCAGCCCACTTCCACTTCAGAAGAGTCGTTTTGCCTTTGACTCCCTTTTTTTCCATTTATATTCCATGTTCATTTTATCAGTGGGCGTTGGAGTTCACTTTGTAAACAATACGGGTGGCTTCAGAGCTTCGACTAATGTGAGGAGGTCAACCATCCGTAGTCAAACCAGTCTCTTTCAAATGAGTTTTTTTTTTTCACTGATGGGTGCAGTTCGAGTTTTTATTTAGTTTTCTTTTTATTTTAGCTTTAATTGTCTTCCTGCGTCGCTCGCTTAGGCAATGGGCCGCGCTTATGGGTGTCTCTCCAAAATACAATCGTCCGTGGGTATGAACCTTACATACATACTTGGCCAAATAGCATGTTATTTAACTTGGAGTTTACAAAATCCTACTTCATTATGACGATGACATTTAAAAACATACACACTGAGAGAGGACACATACACGTTTTATACACACGCATACACACATATGAATATTTATATATAAGATATACATGTATATATATATATATATATATATATATTTTATATATTTAAATATGTAAGTATATATATATATATATATATATATATATATATATATATATATATATATATATATGCCAAATGAAATACAAATGAAAAGCCTTGCTTAGTCATCGACACGGCTCAAAGTTATATTTTGAAATTTGGATTCTAAAACACATATCACCCGCTATACAATTAGAGAAATCATGAGGACTTTCTAAAATGTTTATTAGAAAAAACGTTAATAAACATAAAATTATTTATGCAAAAGTATTTCTCAACGTTTTTATTTGCATATGAATAGTTATATCATTTATCATTACAATAACGTGAAGGACATTTTTAACTCAGCAGACAAGCTATAATACATTTTTCATAATGTGATCAGATATATTATTACAATTATTATACGGTGTGCAAATCCTCCGTTACCCTAAAAATGTCAGGTAAAAGGAATGTTTGACTCTTCATTTTAATGTAAATTTATTTTTACTTTTTACTGTTCCGATTCGTTTGATTTGTTATTTTTCTAAATCGTTTCACAAATTCATTGTCTTCCTATATTACAGTATTTACCAATATTCGGTCTCGTATGTTACGTAAGGCATTTTCAGCTTTCATGCAGAAACGAATTCGTGGCCACCAAGTGCTTTGAACATTATATTCCTTTAATTGCCAGCGTTCATAAACATCGCAGAATTTAACACACTTTTCTTTCGTATCTCATTGGTGATGAGAAGGATCAGGCTTTTAAGCGCAATACTTTCTTATCTCTAAGATGTGAATATTAGAAATTCTGCAGATTTTGCTCAGTTTGTTTTGTTAAAAACTTTATTCAAGTAATAGACCTATAAAGCTTGGTCACCTTACTGCTTATCAACTGATTCTCTATCGTATTGTCTGAAACATGAAGGTTTCTGAAGCCTCCAGCAAAAATTCAGTGGCTTCATCTGAACCACCAAAGTGGCAATTATGGAATATGTTAACTTTTCTTGATGCTCTCTCTCTCTCTCTCTCTCTCTCTCTCTCTCTCTCCCTAGTACGATAAGTTTATTTACTCACAGACAACATGCACTGATTGTACAGATACCTTACATCCAAGGACATCGCGACTTTGTTACCCAGTCGAAAAAACATGCTATGCATCTTGGAAAAGAAAGGGAAATTTAGTCTCTCTCTCTCTCTCTCTCCTCTCCTCTCTCTCTCTCTCTCTCTCTCGTCTCTCTCTCTCTCTCTTCTCTCTCTCTCTCTCTCTCTCTGAGTTAGTTCGAAGACAAAGACAGTAATTATAGAGTCCTTAAACTAGGTTAAAGCCCAACAGTTTGAAGGAGTTCATCGAGAGAAATTAGATGTCGAAATATGTTTGTTAGGGATGATTCAGATTCAATAGGGGCGTCCTCTCTCTCTCTCTCTCTCTCTCTCGCTCTCTCTCTCTCTCTCTCTCTCTCTCTCTGCTTCTGGTCATTATTACGTAGTCTGTACCATTACTTTGCGTTCAATTATTTTAATTTAGTGGTTCTGACTGAAACTAGAATTATGCGCCATGTCAATATCATCTGATGAAAAGCTTTCTCCCCAAAACATTTAATCGATATTTTTCATTAACTTTCAAAATTATTATATGTTATAATACGTTAAACGAATTATGTAGGATTTCAGTATATGATACATACGCACTCGCCTACTCATGCACATACGTTATTCATTGCAATAATAATAATAATAATAATAATAATAATAATAATAATAATAATTGTCATGGTAATCGCTTCATAGCAAAGAAAGATAAAGGAAAGGAAAACGCATCTGCCGCACGGAGGTTTTCGCGCGTGTGTTGGAGGCGCCTGTTCTCATGATGGTTCTAGAATCGGCTGGAGTGTTGGGGAACTTGACAGGCGCCGACGTGACGTGAGGAACGCCGCGATTTCTGATGCAATTTTCCGTCGAGAGTCTTCTAAGAAGTTCTAGTTATCTCGGGAGTCTGTGATGCTCGCCGTAGGCCCCGCCCCCAGGATGCCGTATAAATATGAGGGACAAAGTTGGAGAAGGCAGATCATCAGTTAGTCACGGAGTAAGAGATCATCAGTTAGTCACAGAGTAAGAGATCATCAGTAAGAGCTCAGCAGCAGAGATCATCAGAGAGTGAGATAAGAGAAGAAGGACGAAGCATTAGAGAGGAAAAGTCACTTGCTAGAGAATTGGTCGAATTCTGGTCAAGTCGTCTTCAGGAGTGGACGACCGAGTTATTTCGACATTGAGGGAAGCTTCAGAGAAGAAACGTTCTGCTAGAGGTTTTGGGGAGTTCCTGCCCTTCAAGTATCAAGAGTAGACATTATTTTCTGCAATACGGAGTCAAGAAGACGTCTGTAATCCCAGTTCTCCTTTTGTGAAGCCATTGCTTCGAGTTGCAAAACTGATCAGCAAGTACTTTCATTACCTCACTGTTCCCCAGTTCATGCAGTGTAAGATTTTACCTTTTTTATGTAAATAGGAGACACCATTCTGCATTTATCTTTGTTAGTGAGCTTGTAAATAAACCTTTGTTGTGTTAGTGTTGGTGTTGAATTCTTTTTGTTTACCATAATATCTTCCATGGCATTTTTCTCACGACATTTTTCTGAGGTTTAATTGGAGCCGCTTTTGGGGGTGAAGTTTTATCTTGTCTCGCTGAATTATTCCTTAGATAGATAATTAGATAGACAGATAAATAAGCCACCCTAAAGTTTTCACTTGGGAATTTTGTTTTATTTTGCATGATCAGTATAAAAAGAATATTGTTATTTTTTTTTTACTTAGATTAATATGGATAAATTAAATCGATTCATGTTCGGTAGATTGTTGTGACCTTTTATAAATGGTTTTAGCAAAACCCCAATAAAACGATCTAATCTTGAAGACTAGATTCTTTTGAGGATAATTCTGTTTCCACTCGTTATCCAGATCTGTATTTTATAATCATCATCAGATGAATACAGACGTCACTATATGCTTGCACTCATTTGTTAAACACTCACAAACACACAAACACACACAATCGCAATTTCACTATTGCTAAAGGAAATATTTAAGCACAAATAAACAAGTAAAAAATAGGCTGAAACTTCTCTGCAACGTATAAATCTTGTTGAAACTTTCAGCCACGGCTGGGTGGTGGCCTGTGTTGTTGTCACCTATAGCGGTGCCAGACGTACGATCATAGTCAACTTTAACTTTGAATAAAATAAAAACTGCTGAGGCTAGAGGGCTGCAATTTGGTATGTATTATGTTTGGAGGGTAGATAATCAACACCAAATTTGCAGCTCTTCGAGAGAGAGAGAGAGAGAGAGAGAGAGAGAGAGAGAGAGAGTCCAAAGTTTCTTTGAAGAAAAGACAATAATTATGAAGTCCTGTAACTCCGATATGATAGGACTCTAGGTAGGGTTTATTGACAAGTAAGCCTTTGAATCCTGCCTGGTAGGTCTGATTCAGTTGGAGTCCCCGGGACCTGTCCTGTTAACATGACTTTCCTGTGTCTTGTGTCGATGTGTCGGTGTCTCTGATTGTCTGTCTGTCTGTCTGTTCTCTCACACTAAAACAAGCAACTCTTGTATCAGAGTCGAGAGTTGTTTATAATACGTAGTAGATAATTTAATGAGCAGTATAGGAAAAAATGGAAAACTAATTATGAAACTATCATTGAAAATAGATACAAAGAAAAATACGAGCAAGAAAACTTAAGTTTAATTTCATGAAATAAAAATGGGTAGGAATCCTCGCCTTTATAGTCAGTGTTGACAAAACTTTAATTCAGAAGTTTAGAATTTCAAATTCTCCATCAAGACTTGCTACTAAAGTGAACGGACTTCAAATGTAAGCCACAGAAGCTTATTATTAGAAATGTCAGTATTAAAAAACAATATCCTTTTATACTAATCAAAACGCGTCGAGTTGACAGCAATTTGTTTTAAACAAAAAAATAGTTCATAAAGTAATCTTTAAAAAATAGCCCTTACCAAAAACTCGCTTTCTTAATCTCAAGTGAATTAGGTTACAGTAATCTCAGTTTCGCTTCATTTTTCAATCCCTCCTGACGCCAGTATAGGCCTAAAAGAAATCCACTCTTTCTCAATTCTCTTCTTCAATTTTAGATCAACCGTTTTCGACGCGTGGCGGACAAAACCTTTCTCATCATCTAAATGTCAAAGGAAGATTATGTTCTTCAATAAACATCTTCGCCTCTGTTATTCAGTTCACTTCTTTCATATTCTCCCGTCATAAATGTCAGAAGAGATGAACCTAATTATTATCTCGCTGTACGATTGTCTCCTGTGAAATCATTATGAGGCCCATCAGTAGTTTCTTCTAAATCCGTGATGATCTTGAAGGTTGGAGGGATTCTGGAGTTCGGTCTCAGTGGATGTTGGAAGAATGAGGCTTTGATGAGATTATAAATGGTTGTGCTAATGATTTATAAGGTGCTCTCTCTCTCTCTCTCTCTCTCTCTCTCTCTCCTCTCTCTCTCTCTCTCTATATATATATATATATATATATATATATATATATATATATATATATATATATATATATATATATATATATATATATATATATATATATATATATATATATATATATATATATATATATATATATATATATATATATTATTTATATGTGTGTGTGTATTAAAAATATACATACATATATGTATATGATTCTTTACTCCTTAATGGCTCTGCAAGGGAGAGAGAGAGAGCTATTTGAAGAAGGAAAGGTTAGTCAACCAACCAATCAGTCGTTTACAGTAAGGGCGTTACAACCAAAAGTTTTGAAAATATCAGTGTAAAAAAAAGACAAAGGAAAACGTAGCATAGTAATTATCATCATATCTTTATAAGTTTATTTTCATTCCGCCTTTTCTCCAAAAATAGAAAAAAGATCGAGAGAGGATTTAAAAAACGAAAAATATGGAGTAAGATATGAATAGATAATCTGCAACTGGACTGAAAGTTCATCCCACAGAAAATGACCCAATGGGCGAAGATGGACGCTATGAAAGTTGGGAAGGAATTTCAGTAACTGAGAGGCGAGATCTGATAACAAATAGTAAACAGCACAGGGAAATAAAAGAGGAGAGAAAACAGCAACAAGAGGCCAAGAATAGCCAGGGAAGAAATGGCGATAAGTGAGAGAGTGAATGAATGGAAATGAGGAAAAGCGAAAAAAAACGTAATGAGATGTGCAGGAATAGACATGGATGAGAGAAGAGGAGTAAGATGATTAGAAGTAGAAGTGAAATTGGATGACCAAATGAAGAGAAGTAGATGGCAGGGTTATTTAGTGGTAAAAAGTCTTGTGGAAGTAGAGTCGCTGGTGTAATTAAAAACAGTGGCAAAATAAATATATGATTCTAATAAGTTTTCTGGATGAAAACAGCATTGGATTTCTTTACAACCGATTTCTTTGCAATTCACATCTCTAAATAACCTCCACATGAAACTGATTCAAGTCGACGGAAGGAAACTCAAGCCCTGGGGATCGCTTCAGTTGTGCCTCTGTTGAACTGAATGGTAAATCAAGTATCTGATCGTTAGTCGATTTTGGTGGGTTTCTTGAAGGATGTAAAAGTTCAAGAAGTTTGTGATGTCATCTCAAAACAAGTATAAAGTGTGCTGAAGTTTCTTCACGCTGTCGAGTTTTCTGTACAGCGTATAATGTATGAAACTGCCAGGGCCTACGTTGTTGGCACCTTTAACAGTGCCAGGCACACGATCATGGTCTAGAGGGCTGCAATTTGGTGTGTTTGATGATTGGAGGGTGAATGATCAACATGCCAATTTGCAGCCATCTAACCTCAGGAGTTTGTAAGATCTGAGGGCAGACAGACAGACAAGTAGCCATCTCAGTAGTTTTCTTTAAAAAAAAACTTAAATGCTGAGATAAACGAAAATCAGCTTCCTTCTCGATAACCACTTCCAGGACAAATAAAAATAAAAGCAATAAAAACAGGGAGCTGGGTAAAATTCGCTGGTATAACCTGTGTGGGTCAGTTGGTAGCGTCTTGGCCTAATATTTGAGATTAATATCTGATTTCGGAATTTCTTTCTATGAAACGTGTGCTAATAGATTATTTCCATATATAATATATATATATATATATATATATATATATATATATATATATATATATATATTAATTTATTATATACATACACAGACACAAACACACACATACACACACACATATATATATAATTTTTGCATTTTTGGAACGTTTCAATATTTTTAAAGAAAAATCTGTTTTTTGGTTTTCAAGTCTTTGATTTTTAAAATTTTTTATCGCGATTATTTTGTATCTATTCAGAGTTTTACAGTTTAGGATTCACTATAGCTGCTCTGATGAGCATTTTCCTCCAAAAGAAGATAAACTACAAATAAGAGAATTAGAAAAATTAACAGAAAATAACGGGAGACTGCAAACTTGAATAAGATAAAAATCAAACTTTACCGCAGCATCAACAAGACTAGTAAAAGTTGGAGGAAAAAATGAAGAAATAGATATATGAAAATGAAGCCGAGAAAGAATTGATGCAACCGCTGGGCGAGAAAAGTTAGAATGCAAAAGTAAAGAAAAAAATCCAAAGTATTTTATTTTCCAGTGATTGGTGGAGAATGAGCAGGTTAAGATGAAAGTAAATAAAGAGATACGAATGCAAAATAATGTGCAGGAAGGCAAAAATGGTTAAAAGCAATTTGTATAGTGCCCATTGCATACGCATGTTCATCTTTATAAAAGAGGATCAAGAAAAAATGGCTGCATTTAGATCAAAGGTAAAGAGACACCTGCTGTCACCATTTCCATTAAAGGTCGAAGCAGAAGTTTCTAGGCTTTTTCAAGGTTATTTTGCGTCAGAATATGTTTCCTTTTTTCATTGAGAGCAAAGCTATTTGCGTGAAGGTTGGAAGTCTAATTAGGTGTAATTCATCCCTAGAGTGAAACAGACTCAAATATTCAAGTTTTTCATGGTCTTTGTTCTCTGGTCACAGAACTGGCACACACACACACACACACACACACACCACACACACACACACACACACACACACACATATATATATATATATATATATATATATATATATATATATATATATATATATATATATATATATAACATACTAGCTGACCAATCCAGCGCTGCCCAGAAAAACTGCACAAAAAATCCTCAAAAATCTCTCCTCTCTCTCTCGCTCTCTCTCTCTCTCTTCTCTCTCTCGTCTCCTCTCTCTCTCTCTGTAAAGGGTAGTTGCTTCAGTTACATTTCTAAGCATTTTTGACATTTTATTTTTCACCACTTCTCAACCCCACCCCCCTTCCAATTGGGGCTGAACTTGGACTTGAAGGGCACCAGGAGAGTGTTTGTTCATCCAGCAATCTCAAAAACTATGGTTATTTATACATGTCACCACCTTCCCCCCACTTTTTTCTTTTTGACACCCTACCTCCTATTGAAGTTGAACTTGGGGCTTGAAGGGCATCAAGAATGTCACTGTTTATATATGTGAGTGTGAGTGAATGCGTGCATTTGTTGTTTATGAAACTTCATACAGCTGAACGAGGGAAAAAAAAGTCTTGGCATAATATAAAATTCAAAGCCTACTCGGATCATGACTTCCGGTAACCATATGATTTTCCCTTGTTGCTTATGAGTCTCAATGATGCATGATCCAGCGATTTCCCCAACAAACAAAACTATTTATTTTGCGTTTGGTAGGCAGCAGCTATATGTTGTAATGGCTTGTCTGAAGGCGATGTTAATTCGATGCAATGTAAGTGTGGGGATTACTATCTCCGGCCCTTCCACTCTTTATTTCTTTAATTTGTTGGTCTGTTCGTCTCTATTTGTTATCATGGTTATATTGAAGTGAGTGGATTTTTAAGATTTATTATGTTTCAGAAAACATCAAGTTTACATAGATTCTGCGGAGGATTGCTTTTAGCAATGAAATTAATAATGAATGTCATGAGAAAAATGATACGTTTTGTCGATATATAAACATTTATATATCAACAAAACGTATCATTATTCTCATGAAATTCATTATTAATTTGATTGCTAAAACCAATCCTCGGCAGAATCTATGTAAACTTGATTATATAATAGATATATATATATATATATATATATATATATATATATATATATATATATATATATATAATTGGTATATTATATTATTATATATAATATATATAAAAATATATATGTATATGTATAGTATATATAATAACTATTATATATTA
>NC_087216.1:69668646-69688624 GCF_015104395.2 Macrobrachium nipponense | reverse complement strand
CAATTTATTGCACTGTTGTATCATGACAGAATTGAAAGGCCGAATAAAATTTCATATATATTATATTTATATATTATATAGATATATATATATATATATATATATATATATATTATATATGTATATAATGTATATTATCCTAAATTCTTGGGCGAAAACGTTCTTAAAGAAAAAAAACAATAAAATGATTTTGTCAAAATGATTTTTGATTAATCATGGTTGACGTTGACGGAAGATGCAAAGGTGATTGGGGCTGTCAAGCGGAGCTGCGGAAACTATGAAATAGAAATTTAAAAAAAAACTATTAATGGGTCTTCAAGGTTTTGCGTGAAGGTTATTTTGATAAAAAAAACTGTTTTTAAAAATGAGACCAGGAATATCCCACCACCTTATTCTGGATCACAACCCAATTGAAACTGTTAAAAAACTGATCAAGCCAATAATTTATAAGACGTATTTGCTGATTTTCCACCATGTTGAATAATTTTATTTGTTCTGAAAATGAGAGAGAGAGATAGAGAGAGAGAGAGATAGAGAGAGAGAGAGAGAGAGAGAGTAGGTGCCTAAGGTTTCCAAACACCATTTAGCCATCTCGGAAAATCTATAGAAGAGATTTATGATATTGCATTCCGCCTTATGGGCCTCTTTTTCCTTTGCATATTGTTCACACTTATGAGTTAAAGGGAGTTTACTCTTTATTTTCCACGATTCATACAGAGAGAGAGAGATAGAGAGAGAAGGAGAGAGAGAGAGAGAGAGAAGAGCACAAAAGTATTTCGTATATTTTCCAAAGTAAGTACGAGCAATTTTATTGAAGAATACGGTCCAAGTGGGCTGTTATTGTTGCTATGGCTGTTGTCATCATTATTTTAGCATTTATCATTTGTTGTTTGTTCGGTTATCCCAAAATATCTTCCTTTGTATATTTCCATTACTTACAAAACCTATCCTAGCTACTTAAAGCTCAGGTATATTCCACTCTTTGATGTCTGGTTCTATAGTCTCTTTAGACCAAAACCGATTTTAATTTCTAAGAAATATAGAAATTTAATTACTCTTCTGTTAACAAAACCCACGCATAGACAGAATTGTGGTTTTTTTATTATTTTCAATCCTATCAAAATTTCAGCTGACTTAGATATGGAAATTCTGTGATAAATCCTTTGGCTAGAAGGCTCAAAAGCAAAAAACTCAATTTGGTAATTCAAGTTGAATTATCGCATTATTAGGATTCATTCTAACAGAAAATACAAGCTAGAGTTTAGAAAAGTACACATATAATACAAGGCATGATCCGACATCAAGCTAACTCGGAACGCATGCAAGATTTCCCCCCTCATGCATAGGTTTTAAACATTATATTTTTAACTTTCAACGTAAATTGAAACATGCTAAAATCTATGGCCAAATAAACCCTTGTTTCACCAACGAAAATTAAAATAAATACGTTATATTTTATTAGAAATAATTTTTCTGTACTGTTTAACATGCACATTATTAATATTTCACATTTTCATTCTAATAAATAAATCATAAATATCTTATCCTAAAATTCCAATATTTTTGACTTAATGCAAAGATACTGTAAACGTTAAATGTCTACTGGTGAATGGTAGGAGGCCCTGAGTTGCTCCCTGGGTATCTAGGCTTGGTTTGGCTTGTGTAAGGACATCTCCTTTGAATCCATCATTCCTCATTTAGGGTTCTGCTGTTTGTATGAATTCGATCACTGCGTCATTAAGAATTCCATGCCATTCGTGTAATGCTAAAAAACTGCCAATGATTTCTGTGATATGACAGACGCCATCTAAACGCTGTCTCAGTGTGACTAATATAAGTGGCCCTAGGGCTGCATAATTCCACTCTGTTTGCATCATTTCTTTCAACAAGAACACTAATATCAGAAATGGGAGACAGAAGATCTCGAAGCCCTGGTTTCTATAGCCTGCTCTCACGCAAGAGGCGGATCTCCCTTCTCTTTGGAAGACACACACCCGCCCCCAAATATTTTCCTTCCTTTGAAGTTTTTCTTCTATCTCAGGCCCAGACTGGTTCGTGCATTTGGTAGCCGATTTCTTTGTTCCTCTACAAATTTGATAATTTAAAGAAAATTTCTCGTGACTAGCTGTCATTTCATACGGCGTTAAGGCGAAATTCTTAAACTTATATAAACAGAGTTCAGACAGTAATTATTAACTAAAGAGGATGTTGATCGAGCTTAAACATGAAACGCATTTAATTCAAATAATTACCGCCACTTAATTATTCCCCACAACAGGAAAGCAAACAGAACCAACTCGGTGCAATAAAGTAATAAAGAAAAAAATGACCATCAAAGCTACGCGGTAAGCTAACATCTTCCCACACCATTGACATAGAATTCACACAATCAAATCCTTTAAACTAAATAGTACCAGTAAAGCTCGCGTAATCTTCTTGGATCAGGAAGCACTTCCCTCGGAATAAGGGCAGCCAAAGCTACGTAGAAGTCAACATTCTTCTTTGACCAAGATCTCGTGACCCTATTTTAACCGAGAGGCGAAAAGAACATCGGAGGCTCCTCGTTTTGTATTTTGATCGTCGAGTGAATCTATTAAAAGTTGTGGTAAGAGTCGTCTTCTTTTTGTGGGACAGAAAAGTCGTTTTAGGTGGTCTGTTTGATCCCCCTCCTCCGTCTTCTCCTTCTCCTACTTCTTCCTCGTTTTCTCGCTCTCAATGGAAATTGAGAGAGAGGAGAGAGAGAGAGAGAGAGAGAGAGAGAGAGAGAGAGAGAGAGAAGCGGCCCTCGATTTAAAAGGAGGAAATATTGACTCCAATCATCGCAGGAGAACAACCGAAGGCTCCTTTATAGGGGAGCAAAGAAGCTTTCCATTGGACGATCTTTTTAACCGATAAAAAACCAAAGAAGAAAAATATCCCAGAGTGCGATCGCTTTCCTTAATTTGCTTCGCAGTTTTCGGGGATTACTTGTTTGAATTTTTATAAAACACGGAATTAGCTTTGGGGTCTCAACAATAACTACCCTCTGTATTTTTGTGTAGAGACTTGAGTGAAAAATGATATTGTTATGATACAATAAAGTTTTATACATACTTACCTGCAGATATATACTTAGCTTTAGACTCCGTCGTCGCGACAGAAATTCATTTTCGCGCCACGCTATAGGTAGGTCAGGTGATCTACCGTCCTGCCGCTGGGTGGCAGGAATAGGAACCATTCCCGTTTTCTATCAGATTCTTTCTCTCTACCACCTGTCTCCTGCGGGGAGGCCGGGTGGGCCATTAATCGTATATATCTGCAGGTAAGTATGTATAAAACTTTATTGTATCATAACAATATCATTTTATACATTCAACTTACCTGTCAGATATATACTTAGCTCATTGGCACCCTTGGTGGTGGGTAAGAGACAGCTAAATACTGAAATAGACAGGTAAACAACATATGTTGTAGGTACAAATAAACCTTGGTTCCTACCTGATTAAGCGGAAGACTTCGTGGCTACTGCCCAGGAGTCTGCTTCGCTTCAAGAGCCTCAGCGAGATAGTGATCTATGGCTAAGAGATCTTGTGATTCTGCCAATGGGGTCTTATCCACTTACTCGGCAGAGCTAAATGCCTTTGTCAATGGTGCTAATCCACTAATATGACAATACACTCTTGTTTAAAAGCATATACGAGGAGCAAAAACGTACATCCCGACCACCTGATCCTAACACCTGTGTTAGTTCTAAAGATTGTAAGGAGTATCCCCAACTCCTGACAAACAACCTAAAAACTCAACACACTGTATACAGGACACACACCAGTACCAAAATAAATTTTTTTTTTTTTTTTTTTTTTTTTACACCCTTATTTGTCTGATATTCTTCAGTTCCTTCTGACAAAAGCCACGGTTCGCCTGTGCGACACCTAGTGCCTTTGACAGTCGAAAACATAAAACATCTCTAAAACTATAGGGTTTACGTACATACACAATAATTAAGGATCAGTTTTTGCTCCAAGTCCCAGCACCGTATCCGCTGACACAAACGGACCGAGAGAGAAGCACTTCTCATCAAGTTACCTGACATCCTTCAGGTAATGAGATGCAAAAACTGATTGCATCTACCAATATGTCGCTTCGAGAATATTCTTCAACGACATATCCTTTGAAAGGCTAGAGACGTAGCAACCGCTCGAACTTCATGAGCTTTAACTCTAAGAAGTTTGAAGGAGTCATCTGGGCAATCATTGTGAGCCTCAGTATTATACTTCTTACAAAGAAGGATAAGGCGTTCTTAGACATGGGTCTTTTAGGATCTTTCACAGAAACACCATAGACCCTGTTGACACCTCCCAGCTGCTGCTTTTTACTCAGGTAAAATTAAGAGCCCTTACCGGGCAAAGGGACTCTCAATCTCTTTGCTACTAGGTTCGAAAGGCCCTTTACTCAAAGCTCCTGGGCCAGGGCTTTGAAGGATTTTCTTTATTTTTCGACGAAATAAAGTCTGGAACGAACAAATGGAAAAACCAACCCTAGAATCAAGAGCGTGTATCTCGCTCGTTCTTTTGGCTGTAGCGAGAGACAAACAGGAATAAACATTTCTCGTAATGCTCTGAAGGAGGCAAGGTGTGGAGGTTCGAACTGCTTCGAGGTTAGTTAGAAATTTAGGACTACGTCCAGATTCCAGCTCGGGGTTCTAGGAGTATTGATTTTGAAGTCTCGAAAGACCGGATCAGATTCATGAAGATCCTTATTATCAGCTATTTCTAGGCCTCTGTTCCTGAAAACAGCTGAAAGCATATCCGTACCCTTTTATAGTGGATACGGAAAGATGCGATTCCTCCCTTAAGAACAGAAGGAAATCTGCAATGTTTGTTCACAGAGGTACTGGAGGAGGACAGCTTCTTCGATTTACAATATCTCCTAAAGACTTCCCACTTCGATTGATAGACCCGTATAGTTGACGGTCTACGGGCTCTAGCGATAGCCTTTGCAGCTTTTTGAGAAAAGCCTCTCGCTCTGACGAGTCTTTCGATAGTCGAAAGGCAGTCAGAGCCAGAGCAAGGGAGGTTTTGATGATACCTCTCGAAGTGGGGTTGTCTGAGCAGATCTGCTCTGTTTGGAAGAGATCTGGGGAAGTCCACCGTCCATTCCAGTACCTCTGTGAACCAATCTTGAGCTGGCCAATATGGGGCTATTAGAGTCATCCGCATCCCTTTGAGGCCACGAATTTCTGATTACTTCGCCCAGAATTTTGAATGGGGGAAAGGCGTATGTATCGAGGCCCGACCAATCTAGTAGAAGGGCGTCGACAGCGAATGCTCTCGGATCTTCTACTGAAGAGCAGAAGATGTCTATCCTTTTGGAGAGGAACGTGGCAAAACAGGTCTATGTGAGGTCTCCCCCCATAGAGCCCAAAGATGTCGACAGACCTCTGAGTGGAGGGTCCACTCTGTGGGAAGGACCTGGTCTGTCTGCTCTCACGTTCCTCTCTCCTTGGACAAGTCTCGAGGAGGATGATGTTTCTCTCCTTTGCCCAAACTAAGAGATCCTCGCCAGTTCGAAGAGGGAGAACGAATGAGTCCCGCCTTGCTTTCAAATGTATGCCAGAGCGGTGGCGTTGTCCGAGTTGACCTGGACCACCCCGTCTCTGAGTCTTGATTCGAAGTACTTGAGGCAAGGTGTATGGCTATCAACTCTTTGCAGTTGATGTGCCATGACATCTGCTCGTTCGTCCAGGTGCCTGACACTTCTTCTTGTTCCTAGCGTCGCCACCCTATCCCGTTTCCGAAGCGTCCTGAATACAACACTTGGCTTGGGTTCGGCACGGATAAGGACACTCACTCGTTCTTTTTGAGAGGGGCTAACCACCATCTCAAGTGATTCTTTACCTCGAGAGGTATCTGGAACGAGTCCGAAAGTGTACCTGTCTTCCAGTTCCATACTTTCTTTAAGAAAGAACTGCAGGGGGACGAGTATGAAGTCTCCCTAGGGGGAAGAACTGTTCCAGCGAGGAAAGAGTTCCTAGGAAGGCTCAACCATTCCCTCGCCGAACTTTGTTCTCTCCCTAAGAAGTTTGAGACTTTCATAAAGCCTCGTATGAGTCTTTCCTGCGAAGGAAAAAACTCGAAAACCCCGAGAATCCATCTGAATCCCAGATAAACCAGGTTCTGGCTGGGGATCATCTGAGACTTCTCGAGGTTCACGAGTAATCCTAGAGATCGAATCCAAGTCTAAGGTCGTTTTTAGGTCCTCAAACCACTGAGTTTCCGATCTGGCCCTGATTAGCCAGTCGTCTAAGTAAAGGGAGATTTTTATTCCCTTTAAATGAAGCCACTTCGCTACATTCTTCATTAGGTTCGTAAAAAACCTGAGGAGCTGTGGATAGGCCGAAACACAAGGCCCTGAACTGAAAAATCTTCCCCTTCATTACGAAACGAAGGTACTTCTTTGACGAGGGATGAATGGGAACATGGAAGTAGGCATCTTGTAAGTCCAGGGAGACCATCCAATCTCCTGGACGAAGGGCCGACATCACCGATGCAGAAGTCTCCATACGGAACTTCTCTTTTTCTACAAATTGGTTCAAGGCACTTACATCTAGAAACTGGTCTCCACCCTCCGGAAGCCTTTGGGACTAGAAAAAGGCGGTTGTAAAATCCCGGAGAGTGTGGATCTAGCACCGGCTCGATGGGCTCCCTTGTTTTACATTTCCTCTACCATCTGAGGAGCGTGTTTCTCAGCACAGGGTTCTTGTAACGAGCTGGACAGTTCGAGAGGAGTCGACGTCAGGGGAGGTCTGTCCCTGAAGGGGATGCGATATCCCTTTCTCAGAACCGACATCGACCAAGGGTCGGCTCCTCTCTTTGCCCAGGCTTCCGAGTATTCCAGTAGCCTGGCGCCTACAAGTGTTTGGAGGTTCTGTATGCTATTTTCCTTTCTTAAAGGAATGGAAGGCTGATCTTCCTCGCTTGTTCGGAAGTCTTCTTTTGAAGGAGGGTCGTGTCTTGGGACCTCCACGAAAGGGCTGTTGATAAGGAAGTGAGAACTTTTTAGCAGCTGTCGTAACTTTTTCTCGTTCTTCTTTGCTGATTGGACAAGAAGGTCTTGCATCACCTTCTCAGTAAGTGAGTGTGATATCTCCTTCACTAACTGAGAAGGGAACAGATGTTCAGATAAAGGAGCAAACAGCAATGCAGTTCTCTGAGAAAGGAGAAACAGCCTTGGTCAGAAAAAGAACCAAAAACCGCTCTCTTCTTAAGTATCCCTGCTCCAAAGAGGGAAGATACTCTCCAGAACCATCCTGGACCGCCTTATCAATACAGGCCAAAATGCTATGAAGCACTTCCGGGCTAAGACTTTCCGATTCCTGAGACTTCTTAGAAATTACCCCAAGGGACCAATCTAAGAAATTAAAAACCTCCAGCACGTGGAAGAGACTCTTGAGGAGATGATCCAATTCAGACATGCTCCAAGTAGATCGTGCAGAGGATAAGGCTTGTCTCCTAGAAGAGTCTACCAGACTCGAGAAATCTGCCTCTGCAGAAGCAGGAAGAGATAGGCCCATATTTCTCTCCTGTTTCGTACCAAATGCCTCTTCTACCTGTCAGTTTGGAGGGAGGCATACAGAAGACAGTCTTTCCTAGTTTCTTTCTTGGAATTCATCCAAGAACCGAGAGATTGGAGCGCCTTCTTCATTGAAATGGCCGGTTTTCATTTTCAAGAAGGCAGAGGACTTATACGGCTTACTTGCTCGAATAGAGAGAGCGAGGCGAAGGCGGAGCAGGCAGGGCTCAGCGATTCTCCGTATTCCTGGAGCGAAGTGCGGATAAAGTCTTATAATTAGACCAGTCCTTCATTAGCTGGGGCTTCGTCTTCCGAGATACCTTCTAGCTCGAGCCCAGCTGAAGGAGAACGATCCTTGCAACGGGACAGACACTCCGTAGGTCGTACACATTCTGCATTAGGAGAGCCTCTATTCGGGGAAGGACTGGCGGAAAAAGACTCCCTACGTTCTTTTGTAAGAGAGCTGGAAGTCCTTTCTATTTTCTTACAAGATACCACCGATCTTTCCTTCTGAAGTCCCAAAGAGGAAGATCGCTTCCGAGGAGAAGAACTCCTGGAAGGCGATTCTAGCCCGGAAAGTTCCGCATGTCTGGAACGATCCGCTTTTGTAGAAAGCTCTTCGCGCTCGGAGAGTTCCTCCTGTGCGGAAAATTCCTCTTGTCTGGAAAGTTTCGCTCGTTTAGACTGTTCCACTCTTCCGCCGAAAAAAATTCCCAGTTTGGAAAGTTCCAAGTGTCTTGAAGGCGATGCGCGCTTTGAAGTTCCGCTCGCTCGGAAGGATCCGGAGCGCTTGGAAACTTCCGCTTGAGTGGAATGCTTGGAAAGTTCCGTGCGTCAGGAAGGTTCCCGCCTGTGTGGAAGGTTGCCGCGCCGCCTTGGAAAGTTTGGAACGTTCGGAATGTTCCACTCACCTGGAAGATTCCGCGCGCTTGGAAGATTCCGCGTGCCTGGAAAGTTCCGCGCGTCTTATGGAAAAGTTCTTCCACGGGTAAGGAAGGAGAGACCGGAACGTCTGCGATGTTCCGAGCGCTTGGAAGGAAACTCTTTGGTACGTTCTGTTTTACTGTAGAAGATTCCGTGCGCTTGATCATTTCGAGCGCCTAATAGATCCTCACTTTTGGAAGGAGCCTCTTGCTCGGAAAATTCCATGGAACGGTCCTTCATTCCGTCTACTCCTTTGTTCCTGGACATTCTCTCTTCTCTACCGGAAAGTTCTCCTTCCGCCTGTGCGGAAGGTTGCCTGGAAAGAGCTTCTGTCCTAACTGGCGCTTCTCGCCAAGATGGTTCTTCCGGGTCTGAGGAAAACCACTCATCTATAGGAGCTCGTTGCTTGGGAGAAGATGGAACCAATCTTAGGAACCTCTCGTTTCGAGAGAGGTACCTCTGAGAGCGACCGCGGACCTCTTTATAGGAAGGGAGTATCTTACTAGAGGTTTCTTGGAAAGAACTCCAACAATGAGGAGATCTGTTCCTGCACTTTTTTGTAGGATCTGAGCAGTAGTCGTTCATCCCTGTCCGTGTCGGAACGAGAGGGAGATCTGGGAAGGTGTCTGCTTCCCTTACAAGCACTTGGAGTCAACAAGGTTCTCTTTTTTACTGAAGGAAAGTGAAATTCTGGTGGAGTCGAGCCTCCTCATTCAAGGGGCGAGAAAGATTCGTGTCTTTCCACCCTCTTCTAGGTGAAGGTGACTCTGACGACGGAAAAGCACTTCACGAAGGAATGCTTTTCCTGTAGCGATCCCTGGCAGTCTGTTGCGTGACAGAACCTGCTGAAGGGACGCCTGACCGGTGGGGAACCTCTACAACCTTCGTACGGCTTTCGACATTCCTTCTCCTCTGGGCCAGGGAGCTTGGGAGAGGTCTAGACCTGGAAGTGTTGTAGAGCCGATCAGACGCCCCCTCCACAACAATGGGGACACTCACATCACTGTCCACTGTTAAATCACCACTCTTACCTTCTAATGCCGCCATTTTGACCTGCATTCTATGAAGGTTAGCCTTCAGATCTGCAATTTCTGCTGCTGAATCTGTAGGATTTAAAATGGGAAAATGTGAAAGGGCAGAAATAGAGGGAGAAGGATTAATTTAATGCATCATGAGGAGAAGCTAGAAAGCTAGAAACTAGTTCGCTAGACCTAGATCTACTTCGGCTTTTGGAAGCTTTCCTCAGCCTATCCCTTTCTAGCTTCTTCATATAAGAAGTAAGATTCTTCCATTCTTCTGCACTCAGGTTCTCGCACTCCTTACAGGTGTTTTCAGAAAAAAGAACATTCTCATACTTTCTACAAACGCCTGCATGCAGTGTGAGGATCTACCGAAGTTTTCGGCATTCTCACCCTGCAGCCCTCATTCACACACCTCACAACAACACTAGAGTCAGACATTCTTAGAAAAATCCAAAATCAAGTTCAAGAAACGGTCCACAAATAGCGTATGCCAATACAACGATCCAGGTACGTCACCAAACGTCGGTCAAGAAGATCAATTGCGATGAAAAAAGAATTCCAGCCAGGAGGTACCAACAACAATGTGACAGTACCGGCGACAGAAAGAATCTGATAGAAAACAAAAGGGAATGGATTCCTATTCCTGCCACCCAGCGGCAGGACGGTAGATCACCTGACCTACCTGTAGCGTGTGGCGCGAAATTTGAATTTCTGTCGGGACGACGGAGTCTAAAGCTAAGTATATATCTGACAGGTAAGTTGAATGTATAAAACTGAAATTTTTATTTATATCGCCTGATCAAATGATGAATTTGCTTTGAGATCGAAACAGTGACTTCGTTTTGGAATAATTACTGATTATTCTGTCATTGTCCTGGTTAGTATTGTGATTCCATGTGTCAAAATTAAAATATTTATACGATTCATTTTATTAAATATTTACCTGATCACGTAACTTGTTACAGTGAGTCCATATTACAAAGAGACCTCAATGTTTGCATTAATCCAAAGTGTAACCTTTGAATTTGCTTAGAAAGTGTCTTACCAACTTTTTATTATCTTTAACCTGCTCTAAACAGATATGCTAACAACATTTTCAATATGAGACAAAAATATTATTTATCAGTGGTCAGATTTCTATCAAAATGGCAATCACCATGACGCTTGTACGCTAATAATTGTTGAAAAATAAATAAAATTAAAATTCAGCTTATCTTGTTTTACAAAAGGGATAAAAACGAAATATAAGAACATTCAATAAAATTTTTAAAAGTTCTTAAAAAACAATAAAAATTAAAGACGAGAAAACGTTTCAACAACCATAACAGAAGAAGAACAAGAAGAAGAAAGAAAGAAAGAAAGAGAGGGGCGCCCGTTAAGCCAGCAATGACTGGGTGAAGAAATTAGGAAAAAACATAAGCAGTTCTTCGCAAAGTTCCTGAAATTTCTTGTTTTTGGCGCATTTTTCTTTCGTTGCAACTTATGGTGATAATTTGCTTACCACACTATTTGTTATTGATGCTTTACATACAGATATATATTTACCGTGATTTACATAGAAAAAATGAGCTACAAATGGGGTTTAATATCCAAATCGCGCTACTTCGGATTAACCGTCGGCTGGAAGTCGTTGGTTGTACTCTCAAATGCTTGAGGCATTAAACTACCACGACCATTTATTCACTATATATATATATATATATATATATATATATATATATATATAATTAAATGAAAAAAAAAAGAGTCTGTGAGTTTGTCTGTGTTCCGAGTGACGTCTATACCAATGGCGGACCCAAGCAATATGGCCCAAGAAATTTGGCCCAGAAGTTAAGCTAACATACAGTTCGAATACAGGCTAATTAGAGTTTTCTAATACATATATAAACTTCTTCCCCCCTTATAAAGTTATGACTCTACAGTGAACCCTCCCCATATCTCAGGATTTGTATGAAACTTCAGATTTTTCACAACTTCTTTGAATAGGCAGAATAATTCGATAACTAAAGTTTTATCCAACTTTCTTGGGCTACAGAGGATATCAACTTTGTTAGCTGCAGTCGTAAAATCGTTTACAGTTTTTGTCAAAACTAAAAAGTATGTATGGACCATTACAAGTATATAAGGCCTCTTGCCGTCTATCCCGTAACAGAATTATTAGACGTTAATTTGACAACAACAAAGAGTTTCTCAGCAAAATTGTGTGATCGTTACTTTATCACCAGTGATTTTTTCTGCACTGACGACACACCCAAGGTAAGTTATATGTTTATTGTCTGTGAGAGAATTTATTTCGAGTAAAGCAAAGTGCACTATACTAGAAATCAAAGGCAGCCCCAGGAAAAGTTTCAGAAACAAACAATATGTAAAACGAAACATTGCTGGACCTGGATACCCGAATACAAGCTATGGGAGGGCAAGGAATCTCCTCAATTGGTATCCCTCTGCCAGAGCAGGCAAACAACACCCTATGTATCAGAAAATGAACCTAGATTGGCAGAGGACCAAAGGAGTGCTTATAATGCAGTTGTCTCAAGCACTGAGAATGCAACAGGAGGGCTGTAATTCCTAGATGCACCCGGTGGGACAGGCAAGACTTTTGTCATCAATCTTATTTGGCTAAATTGCAACGAATGAAATACATTGCAGTAGCCGTTGCTTCAAGCGGAATAGCTGCAACTCTGTTAACTGGCGGAAGGACTGCACATTCTGCATTCAGACTACCTCTGAACCTGTTGAAGAAAGAAATGTCAAACGGCAAAATCAACTGTGGCACTCTTAAGGGCAACTTACTTAGCGATTGCAGGTTGGTCATTTGGGATGAAGCCATCATGGGTCACAAGAGGACAGTCGAAGCTCTTGACAGGGCCCTGCAAGATCTGAAGCACAACACACAGCAAAATGGGAGGTACAACCATCTTCCTTGCAAGAGATTTCAGGTAGACTTTACCAGTTACCCTAAGGTAACAAGAGGTGACGAGGTAAACACCTGCATAAAGTCGTACTACTTGTGGAGAAGTGTACAGAAGTTAAGACTCCAAACCAACATGAGAGTCAAATTAGGTGGCGATGAGGAAGCAGGAGCCTTTTCTAATAAGATATTGGATGTTGGCAATGTGACTCTGGTTGGTGGACAGGATGGTCTGGTCACTTTGCCGTTGGAAATTCAATAAATCATATCCAAGACCTCACGTCCGGGAATGCATGGCATCTTGGCACTAAAGAACGACGCTGCTGACGACACGAATCTGCAGTTGCTGAAGCAGCTACCCAGTGAGGAATGCAGTTACAAGTCCATAGACACTGTTCTCGATTCAGATAAAGTTGTGAACTATCCTGTGGAGTTCTTGAATAGTTTAAAACCCTCTGGACTTCCACCTCACTGATTAACACTCAAGATTGGGCCACCAGTAATGCTTTTGAGAATCTTAAGAGCCACCAAAGCTTTGCTTTGCGATGGAACTCGCTTTATCATAAAAAATATGATGCCAAGAGTCGTGGAAGCTACAATAATGACTGGCAAAGCAAGTGGAGGGGATGTGTTCATTCCCCGAATTCCTCTTTTCCCATATGACACACCTTTTGAGTTCAAATGCCTTCAATTCCCCTTAAAGCCGAGATCTGCAATGAGTATTAACAAGCCACAAGGTCAGTCATTGGATATTGTAGGCATAAACCTGAAGGAGCCAGTGTTTTCACATGGTCAACTATATGTAGGGTGTTTGAGAGTTATCAATCCCAATAATATATTTATTTGCATGCCTAATGGCAGAATGAAAAATGTTGTGTATCATGAGGCACTTCAAAACTAATAACAGTTGTAATTTATATCATGTATCTTATGTCATATCATGTAAATATATCATCACAAACTCCATTCTTAATGTATTTTATCCATCTGGGCCATATGTCAAATTTTAATTTTCAATCGAATATCGTTCCTATAAACTGTGCCATGCCGAAATGAATAAGATTGCTATATCCCAAGTGACTACTTATACTGGAAGTGATTGCATAATCCACCCTGTAGGGGTTTGTCCATAAAACGGATGGCATGCCCCTTTTTATCCTGAGCAACGCCGGGTACATCAGAATAATTTTATAATATATATATATAATATATATTATATATATATCAATATATATATATATATATATATATATATATATGGATATAGGTAAATATTCCACCAACACAAAGTGATTCCACCAAAGAATGAATTTATAGAAATTAAATGGATAAAAGTTCTTATATATATAATATAATATATATATTCGAAAATTATATATTTTTACAGTTCAATAAATTGTTAATCGTTAAATCTTGACTAACTACCTCCTTATTCTAATCACTATTTAGAATTCTCTATAACTCTAAACGTTTCTGTTTTGAAAATAAATCCCGTTTGAAAGTCCGCCCTGACAGCAAAGTAAAAATAATAATTCTGATATTATTGCAAATGCAAACAAGACCTCCAATATCAATTAGCTCGGCGAAACCCGGTCATCACTCTACTGAGAACTCCGTCTATGAGCGATTCGTCCTCGTTCATTGCCACACCGAGAATGATTACAGGTTAATCATCCACGACCCTTTGGTGATCACGATGAATGGAACGGAATTATTGGACCAGTCAGTTACCGGAGTCATTTTGGGGGGGTTAGCCTCTCCTGTGAGGCTGCTGCAGTAGAAAGCTAAGGAAAGGAATACTACGTTACATATGTTCTTCTCTTTTTATTATCCTGTTCTCTCCTGTCTTCCTTATTTCCTATTCACTCTCATATTCTTCTCTATTTATCTTTTCTATCTCCTTTCTATCACCCTTCTAAATCTATTCGTGTTCGTACCTCTCTTTTTCCTTTGTGTCACTTTTTTTCAATCATCTTCATCTCTCTCTCTCTCTCTCTCTCTCTCTCTCTCTCTCACACACACACAAACGCAATTTTATTTTTTATATGTTATCTTATTTAGCGTTTGTGCACTCACGTCAATTATTTCCGGTGTACCAATGTTATTTCAAAGAAAACCGACCTAATTACTCGCTTTTAAAAATCATAACCTCCATAAAAGAGGTAAGTAATTAATTATAATAATGTCAACATTCGTCGATTATTTATGAATATCAGGGAAAGAGAACGAAATTTACATTTATGAAAAAGTGAATGAGAGTTCACCGGATTTTCGCCATGAAAAATGCCGACTTCGTTACAGCAGATACTTTCATATTCATTCAAAATTAAATGTCAGGGTTAATCATCTTGCCAGTTTTTTTTAATTATTAGGTTAAACATAAGAAATTACTATAAATTTAATCATGGGCATCGATTTTCCACAAATCATTGCCCAGTGTTCACAGTTTTTCCATTTTTGGGAAAAAAATACGTTCCAGCCGATTTTCATTTTCATATTTTTTTACCGCTAAAAATCGCAGCAGTTATCCGAACCCGGACTCAGTCACCTGTTTATATGCAAATGGAAAGTGGAGATTTTTGTTGCCGTTGTTTAGCAATCTGTCCCCGATAAACATTGGGTCTCCAAAGACAAGATTTCGGAGGATGAAACCTTCCATCTCTCTTTCACAGCTTGCAGAGAATTGAGTCTACGACTACTCTTTGTATTATGACAATGGATTTAGGTACGCCTGACTAATAAAGATAAAGTTCTGTCTAATATATATTATATATATATATATATATATATATATATATATATATATATATATATATATGATATAATATATATATATATATATATATATGATAAATAAATATATATATATATATATATATATATATATATATATATATAATATATTATATATATATAATATATTAATTCATGCACTTACATTAGAACAAACAGCTGCTGCGAATATCAAAACATATAATCAATATCCAATATTGCAAAAGTATGTTGACATCTATAACGAGAGATTCAATGATTAGAAAATATGGAATGGGACGGATATTTGAATTCAGTTGACAAGAGAATTTTTAGTGACAATTCCTTCACAGGTGTCGATGAACATCAATCCACTGCGTTTTGACAACCATAAGAACAGATACCGTTTCAATCTCGAAAAAGGCAAAAACGTCATAATTATATTATGAATTATGTTACAGCCACGAAAATAAAGTGGCACAGTATTTTTGCATAGAAGGGACAGCCACAACCACGCTAAAACCTGCGGGTAAAAGGACAAACAGAACAGTAATACTTGGTTAATGATTGTTTATCATACACAGCATTTCTTGTACTCGAGACCACAAAAATACTTTTCAGTCACCACAGTAATAGCTGGATAAAAGGAACTGACAGCACAGTAATGCCTGGATGTAAACGACAGTCACCACAATAATACTTGGATTAAAGGGGCAGAGCAGTGTAGTAATACCTGGACAAAGTGGCACAAAAGGACTCCAATACCTGGATAGAAGAACAAGTCACCACAGTAATTTATGTAAATAAGGGAGCTCGCCACAGTAAGTAATACCTGTCAGTTTACCGAAGGGTGAAGGTTTCAATGAAAAGATAGAACTGTCACTTGAGGACCGTTTCTAAAAGGGCACCAAAGGGGTTGGGGGTTGGGGTTGGGAAGGGCTTCTCTGAAATGGAGCTGGTTCTGTTGGTAGCCATAGTAACTAAATAAATTTTAAAGAATTGATCATACCTAATTTTGGTATACATATGACTCACTATATGGAAAAAGAATACTTTTGGGGGTAAGATATCAATAGCACCACTAGGGTTGGGGGTTGGGATAGGGGTGACAGAGAGAGAATGAGGGGGTGTTAGCGAGAAGAAAAAGGGAAATAGTCAGGGAGGGTGGGAGAAGGAGAGAGTGAGAGGAGAGGCAGTGAGAGAGAATAGAGGGGGTGTTAGGGAGGAAAAAGGATGGGAAGAGAGAGAGAGAGAGAGAGAGAGAGAGAGAGAGAGAGAGTTTGTTGGTTGCCATTCAGTTATCCTGGGCAGCGTCAGGTTGGTCAGCTAGTAGCTGGATAAAGGGGACAGTCAGCACAGTAATATTTGAATAAATGGGACACTCACCACAGTAATCTATTATATAAAGCGGGAAAACATGTCTATTTGTTTGTTTGTCTGTTTGCTCCAAGTGAAAGTCTACACCAGTAAACCAGTGTAGGGTTCGAACATAGGCTAATTAGATCTTCTTAAAAACACCCCTAAAAAGTTATTACTTTTACCTCCCCCCACAAGCCCCCTTAAACGTAGCTTTCTTATTTTTGAGCCTATTTGGTTCAAATTTGAAACATAGACTATTGGTGCAAATTGCATTACTCCAAATAGTTATCAAACCGTTCAAGGCCGTGTGGGGCCTCCTTGAATATAACTTTCTTGCGTTGGGGCAGATTTTGGTCAAATTTACAGGATGGGTTACTGTCAACAATTGCATTATTTATAAATAAATTGCTATAAGAAGTTTTGGGGCCATGGGGACCCTCTATGGCCCCCCTATGGCCTCCTTCCCAATATAACTTTCTTATTATTTTGCCCATAATTTTAAAATTTGAAACATAGGTTAATATTACCAAGAGTATTATTTGAAAATAGTTAGATGGGGACATCAATATAATTACAACCACCCCCACAACCCCCTTTCCCGAATTTCACCGTCTTATTTTTTACATTTTTTTCTTATGGAACATCACGGACGACACGCCCCCGTTAGTTACCACAGTAATGTCTGGATGAATGAACAGTCACCACAATAATACCGGGATAAATGGGACAGTTAGCACAGTACTAACTGGGCAGTGCCGGTTGGTCAGCTAGCGATCATATATTTCCAATTGGTTAGACCAGTGGTTTCCAAACTGGGAGCCATGGTCACCTGGCGGGTCATGTAACAGAATGTGTACATATAAAACCAAAGGAGTTTATTGGGTAGGCAGCCTCCACAGGCTGCCTACCCAATAAACTCCTTTGGTTTTACAGGCGGGCGGTGGGCCATGGACAAGTATCCTATCCTCCTGTATGAAAAGTGGGTAACGACCAGAAAAATTTTGGGAACCATTGGGTTAATGTGTAATAATACTTAAAACCTAAGAAAGAAAATTAATAAATATGTGATCCCAACTCAGTTGAAAAAAACATTATGAAATATGTCCTTAGATTCACAGATTCCCATCGTATTAAAGAATTAAAAAGTAAAGCCATATGATGAAAGTTACGAAAATGTCTCGCAGACCAAAACGTGGATTAAACGAAATGCCTATCATATGAACTCGCTGCTTCATTAAAAAGAGACGGATATAACCATTTATTATTCAAACCGATCGTCACTTCCGCTATGTAGTGTTTATTTGCGCTGCAGATAAATTAAGCCAATCAAAACTCAATTTAGCTCTAAAACGCGTAATGTTTACACAAATAAAAAATTGCATATTGATTTTACATTGCATTGACAAAAACAGGAGCATTTTATGTTTGCATTAATGCCGCCATCTCTTTGGCTGCACAAGAGAATTTCGAAATCCGGACGGGATGTCAATTCCGGAATTTATATAAACTTTGATTTGGGCAAAGGGAGGATATGAATTCGGCCTATGGCCAAACCACGGCCCCGAATTGGCCAATTAAGTCATGGAACGCCGGTTAATCAACAGATGCAGAATTTGGAGTCGTTTTGGAATTTGAAAAATCTATTTCTAAAATATTTTGTTGGATTTCGTGTTTCTCTTTATGTTTGATTATTATGATGAATTTCATTTGAAATTATTTTCAGGATCGCAATCTTATACTTATTTAATCAATGATTACTACGAATTACGAATGCTTACACTGAGACTTCTACTTATTACAGGAGTTTGCGTTCAATCTGCTACTTATGCCGACAGTTTACAATAATTACACAATTATGGCTGAAGATAACATTCAAATTACTGACAATTATAGATATAGATATATATATATATATATATATATATATATATATATATATATATATATATATATATATATATATATATATATATATAACAGCACTCAGCAGGGTCCAACAAACGCAACAAAAGGGCCATATTTATTAACATTATCTATGTGCATCTTCAATCTGTAAGAACAACATAAAATACTTTAAAGTTTAACAAACATAATTTTCTATATAAAAAAAGATTAAGTTAAGAGAAAAAAAGTATTTATAAAATTAAAAATCAATACAAATTAAAAGGATATAGTAAAAAAGGAACCATTCTCACCAAACCATCCAAAGGGGAAGGAGAAGAACGAATGACCAAAGCTTGACACCAACCTACGACTTCAGTTATGCAAGATAAAGAGGAGAAGCGGAAAACGTTAGAATTCAAAGAAGGAACAAGCCGTTTGATGTATAAGGACTCAAGGGTAGTTAGGTAATTGCTATGGCTTGTTCCACCAATAATAGAGAAGAGCTTTTTATTTATTTCAATTTTTGCATATGGAGGCATGATTCTTTATATTAGAAAATTCTGGTTTGCTTAATTTTTGACCCGTTCTAAAGCTGTATCCAACATGGCTACAGTAATCTCATCTGCAGTAACCTACGGCTTGATCCAACATAAATACAGCTTTAGAACTGGTCAAAAATTAAGCTAACCTGAGAGAGATTATTACCATTTTTGTAGTTTTTACGATCGGTTGAACAATTTACATATTATAATCATACCAAAACGGTCAATGTTAAATATAGTGTTAAATTAACATTCTAGCGTTATATATATTAATCTTACGAATGCTAAATTCGGAAAAAAATTGCAGACTTTTCTATAATTGTAACTATAATTATTAGTAACTATAATTTATAAATGGAAAAGGTAGTATTTATCAAAATAGAACCTTTAGTTTATTTCTAAAGCGATATTAATGTCTACTGACAACATGCTTGTTTCTCTCTCTAATTTTCCGTTTTTATTTCTTAGTTTTATTCAAAAAACTTTTTACAAAACCGTCAGTGCAAATGATCACATAAAGGTAGAAAATCGCTAAAATTGGAATCTTAATTACAATCTGAAGTCTGGATTCAAAGGCATAATTAAGCCGATCCAGAGTAGTCTTCTTCTAATTACCCCTTAATTAAGCTTCTCGAACGAGGTTCATTACGGTCCTTATCTTACAATGGCATTTCGTCATTAGTGGACACCGCTTGTTTTGTTTTCCACTCCTAAATGCGACGAATATTTTCACAGAGTGATATTTGTGACTGTAGTCCGTGCACTTGCAGTTCAGGTATTTTTTAAATAAAAAACAAACATGCACACATTTATGTATATATATATATATATAAATAAATATATATATATATATATATATATATATATATATATATATATATATATATATATATATATACACATACATACACACATGAAAAAAATCTACAGCGGCTCATTGAGAGAAATAAATATACATAAAAGATTACTTTAAATAAAGGTCAGGAGTCTCCTGCTATCCTTTATCCCATAATAAGAATAAACTCTCTCATCTG